>NC_045703.1:74604614-74746052 GCF_009834535.1 Camelus ferus
AGTGTTGGGAACAAAAAGTTTCTTTTCAGTTGCAAACTCCACTCCATACATATATATGGGGAGTACGAGCTCCAACTCGGTTTTACAGTGAAAACTGCAGGAACATCAAACCAACACTAGGAAACCTGAGATACCAGAGTAAAAATTTCTCCTTCAACCCTTTTCCTTTTTGCTAGATGAAAGAACGTCTCTCAACATGCTCAGTTCTGAGATATAATTGTGTGTGAAATCCTTCCCTCACCTTGCTTTTTGGGAACACAATGTTTCTTTTCAATTGCAAACACCAATCCATATATATATATGGGGAGGTACTAACTCCAACTCGGTTTTACAGTGAAAAATGCAGGAACTTCAAACCGGCACTAGGAAACAGACTGAGAATGCAGAGCAATAGTTTCTCCTGCAACACGTTCCCCTCGTGCTAGATGAACGAACGTCTATCCACATGGTAAGTTCTGAGAGATAAGTGTGTGTGAACGCCATCCTTCACCTATTTTGTTGGGAACACAAAGTTTCTTTTCAGTTGCAAACTCCACTACATACATATATATGGGGAGGTACTAGCTCCAACACGACTTTACAGTGAAAACTGCAGGAACTTCAAACAGGCACTAGGAAACAGACTGAGAAACCAGAGTAATAATTTCTCTTTCAACCCGTTCCATTTGCTAGATGAACGAAAGTCTATCCACATGCTCAGTTCTGAGAGACAAGGGTGTGTGAAAGCCGTCTTTCACCTAGCTTGTTGGGAACACAAAGTTTCTTTTCAGTTGCAAACTGCACTCCTTACATATATATTGAGAGGTACTAGTTCCAACTAGGTTTTAGAGTGAAAACTGCAGGAACTTCAAACTGGCACTAGGAAACAGACTGAGAACCAGAGGAAAATTTCCTCCTGCAATCCGTTCCCTTTGTGATTGATGAACAAACATCTCTCCACATGCTCAGTTTTGAGATATAAGTGTGTTAAAGCCGTCCTTCACCCTAGCTTGTGTGGAACACAAGATTCTTTTCAGTTGCAATTCCACTCCATACATATATATTGGGATGTGCAAGCTCCAACTCGGTTTTACAGAGAAAACTGCAGGCACTTCATAACGGCACTAGAAAACAGACTGAAAAACCAGAGTAAAAGTTACTCCTGCAACCCGTTCCCCTTGTTGCTAGATGAACGAACATCTCACCATATGCTCCATTCGGAGAGATAAGTGTGTGTGAACGCCATCCTTCAACTACCTGTTGGGAAAACAAAGTTTCTTTTCAGTTTCAGACCCCAATCCATACATATATATTGGGAGGTACTAGCTCCGACTCGGTTTTACTTTGAAATTTGCAGGAACTTTCAAACCGGCACTAGGAAAACAGACTGAGAACCCAGAGTAAATGTTTCTCCTGCAACCCGTTCCCTTGGTGCTAGGTGAACGAACGTCTCTCCACATGCTCACTTCTGGGAAATAAGGGTATGTGAAAGCCGTCCTTCACCTAGCTTGTTGGGAACACACAGTTTCTTTTCGGTTTGCATACTTCTCTCCATATATATATATGTTGAGGGTCCTAGCTCCAACTCTGTTTACAGTGAAAAATTCAGTAACTTCAAACCAGCACTAGGAAACAGACTGAGATACCAGAGTAAAAGTTTCCCCTGCAACCCGTTCCCTTTGTGCTAGATGAACGAACATCTCTCCACTTGCTCCAGTTCTTAGAGATAATTGTTTGTGAAAGCTGTCCTTCACCTTACTTGTTTGGAACACAAAGTTTCTTTTCAGTTGCAAAACTCGACTCCATACATATATATGGGGAATGCTTACTCCAACACGGTTTTACAGTGAAAACTGCAGGAACTTCAAACCGGCACTAGAAAGAGACTGAGAACCCAGAGTAAATATTTCCCCTGCAAACAGTTCCCTTGGTGCTAGTTGAACGAACGTCTCTCCACATGCTCATTTCTGAGAGATAATTGTGTTGAAAGCCGTCCTTCACCTAGCTTCTTGGGAACACAAAGTTTCTCTAAAGTTGCAAACTCCAATCCATACAATATATGGGGAGGTACAAGCTCCAACTCGGTAATTACAGTGAAAACTGCCGGAACTTCAAAACGCCACTAGGAAACAGACTGAGAAACCAGAGAAAAATTTCCTACTGCAACCCGTTCCCTTTGTGATTGAAGAACGAACATCTCTCCACTTGCTCAGTTTTGAGAGATAAGTGTGTTAAAGCCGTCCTCACCTAGCTTGTTGGGAACACAAGATTGTTTTCAGTAGCAAATTCCAACTCCATACATATATATGGGGATGTACATGCTCCAACTCGGTTTACAGTGAAAACTGCAGGAAATTCAAACCAGCACTAGGAAACAGCCTGAGAAACCAGATTAAAAGTTCCTCCTGCAACCCATTCCATTTGTGCTAGGTGAACGAACGAGTATCCACATGCTCAGTTCTGAGGGATATGTGTGTGTGAAAGTCGTCCTTCACCTAGCTTGTTGGGAACACAAAGTTTCTTTTCAGTTGCAAACTCCACTCCATACATATTTATGGGGAGGGTACTAGCTCCACTCGGTTTTACAGTGAAAACTGCAGGAACATCAAACCGACACTAGGAAACAGACTGAGAAACCAGAGTAAAAGTTTCTCTTGCAAACAGTTCCATTTGTGCTAGATGAAGAACGTCTCTCAACATGCTCATTTCTGAGATATAATTGTGTGTGAATGCCTTCCTTCACCTTGCTTTTTGGGAACACAAAGTTTCTTTTCACTTGCAAGCTCCTCTTTGTATATATATATGGGGAGGTACTAGCTCCAAAACAGTTTTACAATGTAAACTGCAGGAATTCAAACCGGCACTAGGAAACAGACTGAGAAAACCAGATTAAAAGTTTCCCCTGCCAAACCGTTCCCTTGATGGTAGATGAAAGAACGCCTCTCCACATGCTCAGTTCTGAGAGATAATTTTGTGTTGAAAGCGGTCCTTCACCAAGTTTGTTGGGAACACAAAAATTTTTTCACTTGCAAACACCGTTCCATACATATGTATGGGGTAGGTAATAGCTTCAACTCTGTTTTACACTGTAAATTGCAGGAACTTCAAAACGGCACTAGGAAACAGACTGAGAATCCAGAGTAAAAGTTTTCTCCTGCAAACCGTTCCATTTATGCTAGATGAACGAACGTTTCTTCACATGATCAGTTCTGAGAGATAATTGTGTGGTGAATGCCATTCTTCAACTTGCTTGTTGGGAAAACAAAGTTACTTTTCACTTGCAATCTCCACTCCATACATATATATTGGGAGGTACTTGCTAAATTCGGTTTTACAGTGAAACTGCAGGAACTTCAAACCGGCACTAGGATACAGATTGAGAAACCAGAGTAAAATTTCTCCTGCCACCCGTTCCCTTAGTGCTAGATGAACGAAACGTCTCTCCACATGCTCATTTCTGAGAGATAATTGTGTTTTGAAAGCCGTCCTTCACCTAGCTTCTTGGGAACACAAAGTTTCTCTAAAGTTGCAAACTCCAATCCATACATATATATGGGGAGGTACAAGCTCCAACTCGGTATTACAGTGAAAACTGCCGGAACTTCAAAACGCCACTAGGAAACAGACTGAGAAACCAGAGAAAAATTTCCTACTGCAACCCGTTCCCTTTGTGATTGAAGAACGAACATCTCTCCACTTGCTCAGTTTTGAGAGATAAGTGTGTTAAAGCCGTCCTTCACCTAGCTTGTTGGGAACACAAGATTGTTTTCAGTAGCATATTCCACTCCATACATATATATGGGGATGTACATGCTCCAACTCGGTTTTACAGTGAAAACTGCAGGAAATTCAAACCGGCACTAGGAAACAGCCTGAGAAACCAGATTAAAAGTTCCTCCTGCAACCCATTCCATTTGTGCTAGGTGAACGAACGAGTATCCACATGCTCAGTTCTGAGGGATATGTGTGTGTGTGAAAGTCGTCCTTCACCTAGCTTGTTGGGAACACAAAGTTTCTTTTCAGTTGCAAACTCCACTCCATACATATTTATGGGGAGGTACTAGCTCCAACTCGGTTTTACAGTGAAAACTGCAGGAACATCAAACCGACACTAGGAAACAGACTGAGAAACCAGAGTAAAAGTTTCTCTTGCAAACAGTTCCATTTGTGCTAGATGAAAGAACGTCTCTCAACATGCTCATTTCTGAGATATAATTGTGTGTGAATGCCTTCCTTCACCTTGCTTTTTGGGAACACAAAGTTTCTTTTCACTTGCAAGCTCCTCTTTGTATATATATATGGGGAGGTACTAGCTCCAAAACAGTTTTACAATGTAAACTGCAGGAAATTCAAACCGGCACTAGGAAACAGCCTGAGAAACCAGATTAAAAGTTCCTCCTGCAACCCATTCCATTTGTGCTAGGTGAACGAACGAGTATCCACATGCTCAGTTCTGAGGGATATGTGTGTGTGAAAGTCGTCCTTCACCTAGCTTGTTGGGAACACAAAGTTTCTTTTCAGTTGCAAACTCCACTCCATACATATTTATGGGGAGGGTACTAGCTCCAACTCGGTTTTACAGTGAAAACTGCAGGAACATCAAACCGACACTAGGAAACAGACTGAGAAACCAGAGTAAAAGTTTCTCTTGCAAACAGTTCCATTTGTGCTAGATGAAAGAACGTCTCTCAACATGCTCATTTCTGAGATATAATTGTGTGTGAATGCCTTCCTTCACCTTGCTTTTTGGGAACACAAAGTTTCTTTTCACTTGCAAGCTCCTCTTTGTATATATATATGGGGAGGTACTAGCTCCAAAACAGTTTTACAATGTAAACTGCAGGAATTCAAACCGGCACTAGGAAACAGACTGAGAAACCAGATTAAAAGTTTCCCCTGCAAACCGTTCCCTTGATGGTAGATGAAAGAACGCCTCTCCACATGCTCAGTTCTGAGAGATAATTTTGTGTGAAAGCGGTCCTTCACCAAGTTTGTTGGGAACACAAAAATTTTTTCACTTGCAAACACCGTTCCATACATATGTATGGGGAGGTAATAGCTTCAACTCTGTTTTACACTGTAAATTGCAGGAACTTCAAACCGGCACTAGGAAACAGACTGAGAATCCAGAGTAAAAGTTTCTCCTGCAAACCGTTCCATTTATGCTAGATGAACGAACGTTTCTTCACATGATCAGTTCTGAGAGATAATTGTGTGTGAATGCCATTCTTCAACATGCTTGTTGGGAAAACAAAGTTACTTTTCACTTGCAATCTCCACTCCATACATATATATTGGGAGGTACTTGCTAAAATTCGGTTTTACAGTGAAAACTGCAGGAACTTCAAACAGGCACTAGGATACAGACTGAGAAACCAGAGTAAAAATTTCTCCTGCCACCCGTTCCCTTAGTGCTAGATGAACGAACGTCTCTCCACATGCTCATTTCTGAGAGATAATTGTGTTTGAAAGCCGTCCTTCACCTAGCTTCTTGGGAACACAAAGTTTCTCTAAAGTTGCAAACTCCAATCCATACATATATATGGGGAGGTACAAGCTCCAACTCGGTATTACAGTGAAAACTGCCGGAACTTCAAAACGCCACTAGGAAACAGACTGAGAAACCAGAGAAAAATTTCCTACTGCAACCCGTTCCCTTTGTGATTGAAGAACGAACATCTCTCCACTTGCTCAGTTTTGAGAGATAAGTGTGTTAAAGCCGTCCTTCACCTAGCTTGTTGGGAACACAAGATTGTTTTCAGTAGCAAATTCCACTCCATACATATATATGGGGATGTACATACTCCAACTCGGTTTTACAGTGAAAACGGCAGGAACATCAATCCGGCACTAGGAAACAGACTGAGAAACTAGAATAAAAGTTTCTCCTGCAACCCGTTCCCTTGGTGCTAGATGAACGAACGTCTCTCCACATGCTCAGTTCTGAGAGATATGTGTGTGTGAAAGGCGTCCTTCAATTTGCTTGTTGGGAACACAAAGTTTCTTTTAAGTTGCAAACTCCACTCCATATATATATATGGGGAGGTACAAGCTCCAACACGGTTTTACAGTGAAATATGCAGGAATTTCAAACCGACACTAGGAAACAGACTGAGAAACTAGAATAAAAGTTTCCCCTTCAACCCGTTCTCTTGGTGCTAGATGAAAGAACGTCTCTCCACATGCTCAGTTCTGAGAGATAAGTGTGTGTGAAAGCCTTACTTCACCTAGGTTTTTGGGAACACAAAGTTTCTCTTCAGTTGCAAACTCCACTCCATACATATATATGGGGAGTTACTAGCTCCAAATCGGTTTTACAGTGAAAACTGCAGGAACTTCAAACCGGCACTAGGAAGCAGACTGAGAAACCAGAGTAAAAGTTTCTCCTGCAACCCGTTCCCTTTGTGCTAGATGAACGAACGTCTCTCCACATGCTCAGTTCTAAGAGATAAGTGTGTGTGAAAGCCTTACTTCACCTAGGTTTTTGGGAACACAAAGTTTCTCTTCAGTTGCAAACTCCACTCCATACATATATATGGGGAGTTACTAGCTCCAAATCGGTTTTACAGTGAAAACTGCAGGAACTTCAAACCGGCACTAGGAAGCAGACTGAGAAACCAGAGTAAAAGTTTCTCCTGCAACCCGTTCCCTTTGTGCTAGATGAACGAACGTCTCTCCACATGCTCAGTTCTGAGAGATAAGTGTTTGTGAAAGCCGTCCTTCACTTTTCTTGTTGGGAACACACAGTTTCTTTTCAGTTGCAAACTCCATTCCATTCATATTTTTGGGGAGGTAAATGCTCCAACTCGGTTTTACAGTGAAAACTGCAGGAACTTCAAACCGACACTAGGAAACAGACTGAGAAATCAGAGTAAAAGTTTCTCCTGCAACCCGTTCCTTTGGTGCTATTTGAACGAACGTCTCTCCACATTCCCAGTTCTCAGAGATAAGTATGTGTGAAACCCGTCCTTCAGGTTGTTTGTTGGGAACACAAAGTTTTTTTTCAGTTGCCAACTCCACTCCATACATATATATGGGCAGGTACAAGCTCCAACTCGGTTTTACAGTGAAATCTGCAGGAACTTCAGACCGGCACTAGGAAACAGACTGAGAACCCAGAGTAAAAGTTTCTCCTGCAACGCGTTCCCTTGGTGCTAGATGAACGATCGTCTCTCCACATGCTCAGTTCTGAGAGATAAGTGTCTGTGAAAGCCGTCCTTCACCTAGCTTGTTGGGAACACAAAGTTTCTTTTCAGTTGCAAACTCCACTCCATACATATATATGGGGAGGTTCTAGCTCCAACTCGGGTTTACAGTGAAAAGTTCAGGAACATCAAACTGGCACTAGGAAAAAGACTGAGAAACCATAGTAAAAGATTCTACTGCAAACCGTTCCCTTGGTGCTAGATGAACGAACGTCTCTCCACATGCTCAGTTCTGAGAGATAATTTTGTGTGAAAGCGGTCCTTCACCAAGTTTGTTGGGAACACAAAAATTTTTTCACTTGCAAACACCGTTCCATACATATGTATGGGGAGGTAATAGCTTCAACTCTGTTTTACACTGTAAATTGCAGGAACTTCAAACCGGCACTAGGAAACAGACTGAGAATCCAGAGTAAAAGTTTCTCCTGCAAAACCGTTCCATTTATGCTAGATGAACGAACGTTTCTTCACATGATCAGTTGTGAGAGATAATTGTGTGTGAATGCCATTCTTCAACATGCTTGTTGGGAAAACAAAGTTACTTTTCACTTGCAATCTCCACTCCATACATATATATTGGGATGGTACTTGCTAAAATTCGGTTTTACAGTGAAAACTGCAGGAACTTCAAACAGGCACTAGGATACAGACTGAGAAACCAGAGTAAAAATTTCTCCTGCCACCCGTTCCCTTAGTGCTAGGTGAACGAACGTCTCTCCACACACTCAGTTCTGAGAGATAAGTGTGTGTGAAAGCCGTCCTTCAACAAGTTTGTTGGGAACACAAAGTTTCTTTTCACTTGCAAACACCATTCCATACATATATTTGGGGAGGTAATATCTCCAACACTGTTTTACAGTGTAAATTGCAAGATCTTCATACCGGCACTAGGAAACAGACTGGGAAACCAGAGTAAAAGTTTCTCCTGCAACCCGTTTCCTTGGTGCTAGATGAACGAAATTCTCTCCACATGCTCAGTTCTGAGAGATAAGTGTGAGTGAAAGCCGTACTTCACCTTGCTTGTTGTGATCCCAATGATTATTTTCAGTTGGAAACTCCACTCCATACATATGTATGGGGAGGTACTAGCCCCAATTCGTTTTTACAGTGAAAACGGCAGGAACATCAATCCGGCACTAGGAAACAGACTGAGAAACTAGAATAAAAGTTTCTCCTGCAACCCGTTCCCTTGGTGCTAGATGAACGAACGTCTCTCCACATGCTCAGTTCTGAGAGATATGTGTGTGTGAAAGGCGTCCTTCAATTTGCTTGTTGGGAACACAAAGTTTCTTTTAAGTTGCAAACTCCACTCCATATATATATATGGGGAGGTACAAGCTCCAACACGGTTTTACAGTGAAATATGCAGGAATTTCAAACCGACACTAGGAAACAGACTGAGAAACTAGAATAAAAGTTTCCCCTTCAACCCGTTCTCTTGGTGCTAGATGAAAGAACGTCTCTCCACATGCTCAGTTCTGAGAGATAAGTGTGTGTGAAAGCCTTACTTCACCTAGGTTTTTGGGAACACAAAGTTTCTCTTCAGTTGCAAACTCCACTCCATACATATATATGGGGAGTTACTAGCTCCAAATCGGTTTTACAGTGAAAACTGCAGGAACTTCAAACCGGCACTAGGAAGCAGACTGAGAAACCAGAGTAAAAGTTTCTCCTGCAACCCGTTCCCTTTGTGCTAGATGAACGAACGTCTCTCCACATGCTCAGTTCTGAGAGATAAGTGTGTGTGAAAGCCTTACTTCACCTAGGTTTTTGGGAACACAAAGTTTCTCTTCAGTTGCAAACTCCACTCCATACATATATATGGGGAGTTACTAGCTCCAAATCGGTTTTACAGTGAAAACTGCAGGAACTTCAAACCGGCACTAGGAAGCAGACTGAGAAACCAGAGTAAAAGTTTCTCCTGCAACCCGTTCCCTTTGTGCTAGATGAACGAACGTCTCTCCACATGCTCAGTTCTGAGAGATAAGTGTTTGTGAAAGCCGTCCTTCACTTTTCTTGTTGGGAACACACAGTTTCTTTTCAGTTGCAAACTCCATTCCATTCATATTTTTGGGGAGGTAAATGCTCCAACTCGGTTTTACAGTGAAAACTGCAGGAACTTCAAACTGACACTAGGAAACAGACTGAGAAATCAGAGTAAAAGTTTCTCCTGCAACCCGTTCCTTTGGTGCTATTTGAACGAACGTCTCTCCACATTCTCAGTTCTCAGAGATAAGTATGTGTGAAACCCGTCCTTCAGGTTGTTTGTTGGGAACACAAAGTTTTTTTTCAGTTGCCAACTCCACTCCATACATATATATGGGCAGGTACAAGCTCCAACTCGGTTTTACAGTGAAATCTGCAGGAACTTCAGACCGGCACTAGGAAACAGACTGAGAACCCAGAGTAAAAGTTTCTCCTGCAACGCGTTCCCTTGGTGCTAGATGAACGATCGTCTCTCCACATGCTCAGTTCTGAGAGATAAGTGTCTGTGAAAGCCGTCCTTCACCTAGCTTGTTGGGAACACAAAGTTTCTTTTCAGTTGCAAACTCCACTCCATACATATATATGGGGAGGTTCTAGCTCCAACTCGGGTTTACAGTGAAAAGTTCAGGAACATCAAACTAGCACTAGGAAAAAGACTGAGAAACCATAGTAAAAGATTCTACTGCAAACCGTTCCCTTGGTGCTAGATGAACGAACGTCTCTCCACATGCTCAGTTCTGAGAGATAATTTTGTGTGAAAGCGGTCCTTCACCAAGTTTGTTGGGAACACAAAGATTTTTTCACTTGCAAACACCGTTCCATACATATGTATGGGGAGGTAATAGCTTCAACTCTGTTTTACACTGTAAATTGCAGGAACTTCAAACCGGCACTAGGAAACAGACTGAGAATCCAGAGTAAAAGTTTCTCCTGCAAACCGTTCCATTTATGCTAGATGAACGAACGTTTCTTCACATGATCAGTTCTGAGAGATAATTGTGTGTGAATGCCATTCTTCAACTTGCTTGTTGGGAAAACAAAGTTACTTTTCACTTGCAATCTCCACTCCATACATATATATTGGGAGGTACTTGCTAAAATTCGGTTTTACAGTGAAAACTGCAGGAACTTCAAACAGGCACTAGGATACAGACTGAGAAACCAGAGTAAAAATTTCTCCTGCCACCCGTTCCCTTAGTGCTAGATGAACGAACGTCTCTCCACACACTCAGTTCTGAGAGATAAGTGTGTGTGAAAGCCGTCCTTCAACAAGTTTGTTGGGAACACAAAGTTTCTTTTCACTTGCAAACACCATTCCATACATATATTTGGGGAGGTAATATCTCCAACACTGTTTTACAGTGTAAATTGCAGGATCTTCATACCGGCACTAGGAAACAGACTGGGAAACCAGAGTAAAAGTTTCTCCTGCAACCCGTTTCCTTGGTGCTAGATGAACGAAATTCTCTCCACATGCTCAGTTCTGAGAGATAAGTGTGAGTGAAAGCCGTACTTCACCTTGCTTGTTGTGATCCCAATGATTATTTTCAGTTGGAAACTCCACTCCATACATATGTATGGGGAGGTACTAGCCCCAATTCGTTTTTACAGTGAAAACGGCAGGAACATCAATCCGGCACTAGGAAACAGACTGAGAAACTAGAATAAAAGTTTCTCCTGCAACCCGTTCCCTTGGTGCTAGATGAACGAACGTCTCTCCACATGCTCAGTTCTGAGAGATATGTGTGTGTGAAAGGCGTCCTTCAATTTGCTTGTTGGGAACACAAAGTTTCTTTTAAGTTGCAAACTCCACTCCATATATATATATGGGAAGGTACAAGCTCCAACACGGTTTTACAGTGAAATATGCAGGAATTTCAAACCGACACTAGGAAACAGACTGAGAAACTAGAATAAAAGTTTCCCCTTCAACCCGTTCTCTTGGTGCTAGATGAAAGAACGTCTCTCCACATGCTCAGTTCTGAGAGATAAGTGTGTGTGAAAGCCTTACTTCACCTAGGTTTTTGGGAACACAAAGTTTCTCTTCAGTTGCAAACTCCACTCCATACATATATATGGGGAGTTACTAGCTCCAAATCGGTTTTACAGTGAAAACTGCAGGAACTTCAAACCGGCACTAGGAAGCAGACTGAGAAACCAGAGTAAAAGTTTCTCCTGCAAACCGTTCCCTTTGTGCTAGATAAACGAACGTCTCTCCACATGCTCAGTTCTGAGAGATAAGTGTTTGTGAAAGCCGTCCTTCACTTTTCTTGTTGGGAACACACAGTTTCTTTTCAGTTGCAAACTCCATTCCATTCATATTTTTGGGGAGGTACATGCTCCAACTCGGTTTTACAGTGAAAACTGCAGGAACTTCAAACCGACACTAGGAAACAGACTGAGAAATCAGAGTAAAAGTTTCTCCTGCAACCCGTTCCTTTGGTGCTATTTGAACGAACGTCTCTCCACATTCTCAGTTCTGAGAGATAAATGTGTGTGAAAGCCGTCCTTCACTTAGCTTGTTGGGAACACAAAATTTCTTTTCAGTTGCAGACTCCACTCCATACATTTATATGGGGAGGTACAAGGCCCAAATCTGTTTTACTATGAAAACTGCAGGAACTTCAAACCGGCACTAGGAAACAGACTGAGAAACCAGAGTAAAATTTCCACTGCAACCCGATTCCTTGGTGCTAGATGAACGAACGTCTCTCAACATGCTCAGTTCTGAGAGATAAGTGTGTGTGAAAGCCGTCCTTCACATAGCTTGTTGGGAACACAAAGTTTCTTTTCACTTGCAAACCCCACTCCATACATATATATGGGGAGGTACTAGCTCCAAATCGTTCTTACAGTGAAAACTGCAGGAACATCAAACCGGCACTAGGAAACAAACTGAGAAACCAGAGTAAAAGTTTCTCCTGCAACCAGTTCCCTTGTTGCTAGATGAACGAACTTCTCTCCAGATTCTTAGTTCTGAGAGATATGTGTGTGTAAAAGCCGTCCTTCAAATATCTTGTTGGGAACACAAAGTCTCTTTTCATTTGCAAACACCACTCTATACATATATATGGGGAGGTACTAGCTCCAAATCGGTTTTACTGTGAAAACTGCAGGAACTTCAAACAGGCACTAGGAAACAGCCTGAGAAACCAGAGTAAAAGTTTCTCCTGCAACCCGTTCCCTTTTTTGCTAGATGAACGAAAGTCTCTCCACATGGTCAGTTCTGAGAGATATGTGTGTGTGAATGCCGTCCTTCACCTGGCTTGTTTGGAACACAAAGTTTCTTTTAAGTTGCATACTTCTGTCCAAATATATATATGTGGAGGTACTAGCTCCAAATCGGTTTACAGTGAAAACTGCAGGAACTTCAAACCGGCACTAGGAAACAGCCTGAGAAACCAGAGTAAAAGTTCCTCCTGCAACCCATTCCATTTGTGCTAGATGAACGAAAAACTATCCACATGCTCACTTCTGAGGGAAAACTGTGTATGAAAGTCGTCCTTCACCTAGAGTGTTGGGAACAAAAGTTTCTTTTCAGTTGCAAACTCCACTCCATACATATATGGGGAGGTACGAGCTCCAACTCGGTTTTACAGTGAAAACTGCAGGAACATCAAACCGACACTAGGAAACAGACTGAGATACCAGAGTAAAAGTTTCTCCTTCAACCCTTTTCCTTTGTGCTAGATGAAAGAACGTCTCTCAACATGCTCAGTTCTGAGATATAATTGTGTGTGAAATCCTTCCCTCACCTTGCTTTTTGGGAACACAATGTTTCTTTTCAATTGCAAACACCAATCCATATATATATATGGGGAGGTACTAACTCCAACTCGGTTTTACAGTGAAAAATGCAGGAACTTCCAACCGGCACTAGGAAACAGACTGAGAATGCAGAGCAATAGTTTCTCCTGCAACACGTTCCCCTCGTGCTAGATGAACGAACGTCTATCCACATGGTTAGTTCTGAGAGATAAGTGTGTGTGAACGCCATCCTTCACCTATTTTGTTGGGAACACAAAGTTTCTTTTCAGTTGCAAACTCCACTACATACATATATATGGGGAGGTACTAGCTCCAACACGACTTTACAGTGAAAACTGCAGGAACTTCAAACAGGCACTAGGAAACAGACTGAGAAACCAGAGTAATAATTTCTCTTTCAACCCGTTCCATTTTGCTAGATGAACGAAAGTCTATCCACATGCTCAGTTCTGAGAGATAAGGGTGTGTGAAAGCCGTCTTTCACCTAGCTTGTTGGGAACACAAAGTTTCTTTTCAGTTGCAAACTGCACTCCTTACATACATATTGAGAGGTAATAGTTCCAACTAGGTTTTAGAGTGAAAACTGCAGGAATTTCAAACTGGCACTAGGAAACAGACTGAGAAACCAGAGGAAAAATTTCCTCCTGCAATCCGTTCCCTTTGTGATTGATGAACAAACATCTCTCCACATGCTCAGTTTTGAGATATAAGTGTGTTAAAGCCGTCCTTCACCTAGCTTGTGTGGAACACAAGATTCTTTTCAGTTGCAAATTCCACTCCATACATATATATTGGGAGGTACTAGCTCCGACTCGGTTTTACTTTGAAATTTGCAGGAACTTCAAACTGGCACTAGGAAACAGACTGAGAACCCAGAGTAAATGTTTCTCCTGCAACCCGTTCCCTTGGTGCTAGGTGAACGAACGTCTCTCCACATGCTCACTTCTGGGAAATAAGGGTATGTGAAAGCCGTCCTTCACCTAGCTTGTTGGGAACACACAGTTTCTTTTCGGTTGCATACTTCTCTCCATATATATATATGTTGAGGTCCTAGCTCCAACTCTGTTTTACAGTGAAAAATTCAGTAACTTCAAACCGGCACTAGGAAACAGACTGAGATACCAGAGTAAATGTTTCCCTGCAACCCGTTCCCTTTGTGCTAGATGAACGAACATCTCTCCACTTGCTCAGTTCTTAGAGATAATTGTTTGTGAAAGCTGTCCTTCAACTTGCTTGTTAGGAATACAATGTTTCTTTTCAGCAGCAAACACCAATCCCTACATATATATGGGGAGGTACTAGCTCCAACTCAGCTTTACAGTGAAAACTGCAGGAACTTCAAAACGGCACTAGGAAACAGACTGAGAACCCAGAGTAAATGTTTCCCTGCAACCCATTCCCTTCGTGTTAGATGAACGAACGTCTCTCCACATGCTCATTTCTGAGAGATAATTGTGTTTGAAAGCCGTCCTTCACCTAGCTTCTTGGGAACACAAAGTTTCTCTAAAGTTGCAAACTCCAATCCATACATATATATGGGGAGGTACAAGCTCCAACTCGGTATTACAGTGAAAACTGCCGGAACTTCAAAACGCCACTAGGAAACAGACTGAGAAACCAGAGAAAAATTTCCTACTGCAACCCGTTCCCTTTGTGATTGAAGAACGAACATCTCTCCACTTGCTCAGTTTTGAGAGATAAGTGTGTTAAAGCCGTCCTTCACCTAGCTTGTTGGGAACACAAGATTGTTTTCAGTAGCAAATTCCACTCCATACATATATATGGGGATGTACATGCTCCAACTCGCTTTTACAGTGAAATCTGCAGGAAATTCAAACCGGCACTGGAAAACAGCCTGAGAAACCAGATTAAAAGTTCCTCCTGCAACCCATTCCATTTGTGCTAGGTGAACGAACGAGTATACACATGCTCAGTTCTGAGGGATATGTGTGTGTGAAAGTCGTCCTTCACCTAGCTTGTTGGGAACACAAAGTTTCTTTTCAGTTGCAAACTCCACTCCATACATATTTATGGGGAGGTACTAGCTCCAACTCGGTTTTGCAGTGAAAACTGCAGGAACATCAAACCGACACTAGGAAACAGACTGAGAAACCAGAGTAAAAGTTTCTCTTGCAAACAGTTCCATTTGTGCTAGATGAAAGAACGTCTCCCAACATGCTCATTTCTGAGATATAATTGTGTGTGAATGCCTTCCTTCACCTTGCTTTTTGGGAACACAAAGTTTCTTTTCACTTGCAAGCTCCTCTTTATATATATATATGGGGAGGTACTAGCTCCAAAACAGTTATACAATGTAAACTGCAGGAATTCAAACCGGCACTAGGAAACAGACTGAGAAACCAGATTAAAAGTTTCCCCTGCAAACCGTTCCCTTGATGGTAGATGAAAGAACGCCTCTCCACATGCTCATTTCTGAGAGATAATTGTGTGTGAAAGCCGTCCTTCACCTAGCTTCTTGGGAACACAAAGTTTCTCTTCAGTTGCAAACTCCACTCCATACATATATGTGGGGAGGTAATACCTCCATCTCGGTTTTACAGTGAAAACTGCAGGAATTTCAAAACGCCACTAGGAAACAGACTGAGAAACCAGAGAAAAATTTCCTCCTGCAACCCGTTCCCTTTGTGATTGATGAACGAACATCTCTCCACATGCTCAATTTTGAGAGATAAGTGTGTGTGAAAGCCGTCCTTCACCTAGCTTGTTGGGAACACAAGATTCTTTTCAGTTGCAAATTCCACTTCATATATATATATGGGGATGTACAAGCTACAAATCGGTTTTACAGTGAAAACTGCAGGAACTTCATAACGGCACTAGGAAACAGCCTGAGAAACCAGAGTAAAAGTTTCTCTTGCAACCCGTTCCCTTCGTGATAGATGAACAAAAGTCTCTCCACATGCTCAGTTCTGAGAGATAAGTGTGTGTGAAAGCCGTACTTCACCTAGCTTTTTGGGAACACAAAGTTTCTCTTCAGTTGCAAACTCCACTCCATACATATATATAGGAAAGTAGAAGATCCAACTCGATTTTACAGTGAAAAATGCAGGAACTTCAAACCGGCACTAGGAAACAGACTGAGAAACCAGAGTAAAAGTATCTCCTGCTATCAGTTCCCTTAGAGCAAGGTGAACGAACGTCTTTCCACATGCTCAGTTCTGAGAGATAAGTGTGTTAAAGCAGTCCTTCACCCAGGTTTTGGGAACACAAGATTCTTTTCAGTTGCAAATTCCACTCCTACGTATATATGGGGATGAACATGCTCCAACTCCCTTTTACAGTGAAAACTGCAGGAACTTCATAACGGCACTAGGAAACAGACTGAGAAACCAGTGTAAAAGTTACTCCTGCAAACCGTTCCCATATAGATAGGTGAACGAACGTCTCTCCTCATGCTCTGTTCTGAGAGATAAGTGTGTTAAAGCCGTCCTTCACCTAGATTGTTGGGAACACAAGATTCTTTTCAGTTGCAAATTCCACTCCATACATATATAGGGGGAGGTACTAGCTCCAAAATTTTTTACAGTGAAAATTGCAGGAAATTCAAATAGACACTAGGAAACAGACTGAGAAACCAGAGTAAAGTTTCTCTTGCAACCCGTTCACTTTGTGCTAGATGAACGAATATCACTCCACATGCTCAGTTCTGAGAGATAAGTGTGTGTGAAAGCCTTACTTCACCTAGCTTGTTGGGAACACAAAGAATCTTTTCAGTTGCAAACTCTTCTTCTTAAATATATATGGGGATGTACTAGCTCCAACTCGGTTTTACAGTGATAACTGCAGGAACATCAAACCAGCACTAGGAAACAACCTGAGAAACCAGAGTAAAAGTTTCTTCTGCAACCTGTTCCCTTGGTGCTAGGCGAATGAACTTCTCTCCACATGCTCACGTCTGGGATAGAAGGGTGTGTGAAAGCCGTCCTTCATCTAGCTTGTTGGGAACACAAAGTTTCTTTTCAGTTGCATACTTCACTCCATATATATATATGTGGAGGTACTAGATCCAACTCTGTTTTACTGTGAAAACTGCAGGAACTTCAAACCGGCAATAGGAAACAGTCTGAGAAACCAGAGTAAAAGTTTCCCTGCAAACCGTTCCATTCGTGCTAGATGAACGAACGTCTCCCCTCATGCTCAGTTGTGAGAGATAAGAGTCTGTGAAAGCCTTCTTTCACATAGCTTGTTGGGAACACAAAGTTTATCTTCAGTTGCAATCTCCACTCCATACATATACATGGGGAGGTACTAGCTCCAACCCGGTTTTACAGTGAAAACTGCAGGAACTTCAAACCGGCACTAGGAAACAGACTGAGAAACCACAGTAAAAGTTTCTCCTGCAACGTGTTCCCTTGGTGCTAGATGAACGAACGTCTCTCCACATGATCAGTTCTGAGAGATAAGTGTGTGAAAGCCGTCCTTCACCTAGCTTGTTGGGAGCACAAGATTCTTTACAGTTGCAAATTCCACTCCATACTTATATATGGTGATGTACAAGCTGCAACTCGGTTTTACAGTGAAAACTGCAGGAACTTCAAACCGGCACTAGGAAACAGACTGAGAAACCAGAGTAAAAGTATCCCTGCAACCCGTTCCCTTGGTGCTAGATGAACGAACGTCTCTCCACATGCTCATTTCTGAGAGATAAGTGTGTGTTAAAGCCGTCCTTCTCCTAGCTTCTTAGGAACACAAAGTTTCTCTTCAGTTGCAAACTCCACTCCATACATATATGTGGCGGGGTACAAGCTCCAACTCGATTTTACAGTGAAAACTGCAGGAACTTCAAAACGCCAGTAGGAAACAGACTGAGAAACTAGAAAAAAATTTCCTTCTGCAACCCGTTCCCTTTCTGATTGATGAACGAACATCTCTCCACATGCTCAATTTTGAGAGATCCGTGTGTTAAAGCCGTCCTTCACCTAGCTTGTTGGGAACACAGAATTCTTTTCAGTTGGAAATTCCACTCCATACATATATATGGGGATGTACAAGCTCCAACTCAGTTTTAAAGTGAAAACTGCAGGAACTTCATAACGGCACTAGGAAACAGCCTGAGAAACCAGAGTAAATGTTTCTCCTGCAACCCGTTCCCTTTGTGCTAGATGAACGAACATCTCTCCACTTGCTGAAATCTGAGTGTTAAGTTTTTGTGAAAGCCGTCCTTCACCTAGCTTGTTAGGAACACAATGTTTCTTTTCAGCAGCAAACACCAATCCTTACATATATGTGGGGAGGTACTTGCTCAAACTCGGTTTTACAGTGAAAACTGCAGGAAAATCAAAACGGCACTAGGAAACAGACTGAGAAACCAGAGTAAAAGTTTCTCTTGCAACCAGTTCCCATTGAGCTAGATGAAAGAAAGTCTCTCAACATGCTCAGTTCTGAGAGATAAGTGTGTGTGAAAGCCTTCCTTCACCTTGCTTTTTGGGAACACAAAGTTTCTTTTCACTTGCAAACTTCAATCCATATGTATATATGGGGAGGTACTAGCTCCAACACAGTTTTACAATGTAAACTGCAGGAACTTCAAACCGGCACAGGGAACAGTCTGAGAAACCTGAGTAAAATTTCCCCTGCTACCCGTTCCCGTGGTGCTAGGTGAACGAACGTCTGTCCAAATGCTCAGGTCTGAGAGATAAGTGTGTGTGAAAGCCGTCTTTCACATAGCTTTTTGGGCACACAAAGTTTCTTTTCAGTTGCAAACTCCACTCCATACATATATATGGGGTGGTACTAACTCCAACTCGGTTTTACAGTGAAAAATGCAGGAACTTCAAACCGGCACTAGAAAACAGACTGAGAAACCAGAGTAAAACTTTCTCCTGCAACACGTTCCCTTCGTGCTAGATGAACGAACGTCTATCCACATGCTCAGTTATGAGAGATAACTGTGTGTGAACGCCGTCCTTCACCTATTTTGTTGGGAACGCAAAGTTTCTTTTCACTTGCAAACTCCAGTCCATATATATATACGGGGAGTTACTAGCTCCAACTCTGTTTTACAGTGAAAACTGTAGGAACTTCAAACCGCTACTAGGAAACAGACTGAGAAACCAGTGTAAAAGTTTCTCCTGCAAACCGTTCCCTTGGTGCTAGATGAACGATCGTCTCTCCACATGCTAAGTTCTGAGAGATAAGTGTGTGTGAAAGCCGTCCTTCACCTATCTTGTTGGGAACGCAAAGTTTCTTTTCAGTTGCAAACTCCACTCCATACATATATATGGGGAGGTACTAGCTCCAACTCGGTTTTACAGTGAAAACTGCAGGAATTTCAAACCGGCATTAGGAAACAGACATAGAAACCAGAGTAAAAGTTTCTCCTGCAAGCCGTTCCCTTGGTGCTAGATGAACGAACGTCTCTCCACATGCTCAGTTCTGAGAGATAAGTGTGTGTGAAAGCCGTCCTTCAACTTGCTTGTTGGGAACTCAATGTTTGTTTTAAGTTGCAAACTCCACTCCATACTTATATATGGGGAAGTACTAGCTCCAAATTACTTTTACAGTGAAAACTGCAGGAAATTCAAAACGGCACTAGGAAAAAGACTGAGAAACCAGAGTAAAAGTTTCTCCTGCCAACAGTTCCCTTCGTGCTAGATGAACGAACGTCTCTCCACATGCTCAGTTCTGAGAAATAAGTGTGTGTGAAAGCCGTCCTTCATCTAGCTTGTTGGGAACACAAAGTTTCTTTTCAGTTGCAAACACCACTCCATACATATATATGGGGTTGTACTAGCTCCAACTCAGCTTTACAGTGAAAACTGCAGGAACTTCAAACCGGCAATAGGAAACAGACTGAGAAACCAGAGAAATACTTTCTCCTGCAACCCGTTCCCTTTGTGCTATATGAAAGAACGTCTCTCCACATGCTCAGTTCTGAGAGATAAGTGTGTGTGAAAGCCGTCCTTCACCAAGTTTGTTGGGAACACAATGTTTCTTTTCAATTTCAAACTCAAATGTGTTCATATATATGGGGAGGTACTAGCTCCATTTCGGTTTTACAGTGAAAAATGCAGGAACTTCTATTCGGCCCTAGGAAACAGACTGAGAAACCAGAGTAATAGTTTCTCCTGCAACCCGTTCCCTTCGTGCTACGTGAACGAACGTCACTCCACATGCTCCGTTCTGAGAAATAAGTGTGTGTGAAAGCCGTCCTTCACCTATCTTGTTGGGAACACAAAGTTTCTTTTCAGTTGCAAACTCCTCTCCATACATATATATGGGGAGGTACTAGCTCCAACTCGGTTTTACAGTGAAAACTGCAGGAAAATCAAACCGGCATTAGGAAACAGACATAGAAACCAGAATAAAAGTTTCTCCTGCAAGCCGTTCCCTTGGTGCTAGATGAACGAACGTCTCTCCACATGCTCAGTTCTGAGAGATAAGTGTGTGTGAAAGCCGTCCTTCAACTTGCTTGTTGGGAACATAAGATTCTTTTCAGTTGCAAATTCGACTCCATAAGTATATATGGGTATGTAAAAGCTCCAACTCGGTTTTACAGTGAAAACTGCAGGAACTTCATAACGGCACTAGGAAACAGACTGAGAAACCAGAGTAAAAGATATTCCTGCAACCCGTTCCCTTTGTGCTAGATGAACGAACGTCTATCCACATGCTCATTTCTGAGAGATATTTGAGTGTGAAAGCCGTCCTTCATCTAGATTTTTGGGAACACAAAGTTTCTTTTCATTTCCAAACTCCACTCCATACATATATATGGGGAAGTACTAGCTACAAATCGATTTTACAGTGTAAATTGCAGGAACATCAAACCGGCACTAGTAAACAGACTGAGAAACCAGAGTAAAAGTTTCTCCTGCAACCCGTTCCCTTGGTGCTAGATGAACGAACATCTCTCCATATGCTCAGTTCTGAGAGATAAGTGTGTGTGAACACCGTCCTTCACATAGTTTTTGGGAACACCAAGTTTCTTTTCAGTTGCAAACTCCAATCCATACATATATATGGGGAGGTACTAGGTCCAACAAGACTTTACAGTGAAAACTGCAGGAACTTCAAACCGGCACTAGGTAACAGACTGAGAACCAGAGTAATAGTTTCTCTTTCAACCCGTTCCCTTTTGCTAGATGAACGAAAGTCTATCCACATGCTCAGTTCTGAGAGACAAGTGTGTGTGAAAGTCGTACTTCAACTAGCTTGTTGGGAACACAAAGTTTATTTTCAGTTGCAAATCCTACTTCTTACATATATATAGGGAGGTACTAGCTCCAACTAGATTTTACAGTGAAAACTGCAGGAACATCAAACCTGCACTAGGAAACATCCTGAGAACCCAGAGTAAAAGTTTCTCCTGCAACCCGTTCCCTTGGTGCTAGGCGAACGATCGTCTCTCCACATGCTCACTTCTTGGAGATAATGGTGTGCGAAAGGCATCCTTCACATAGCTTGTTGGGAACACAAAGTTTCTTTTCAGTTGCATACTCCACTCCAAATATATATATGTGGAGGTACTAGCTCCAACACTGTTTCACAGTGAAAACTGCAATAACTTCAAACCGGCACTAGGAAATAGCCTGAGAAACCAGAGTAAAAGTTTCTCCTGCAACCCATTCCCTTTGTGCTAGATGAACGATTATGTCTCCACTTGCTCAGTTCTGAGAGATAAGTGTTTGTGAAAGCCGTCCTTCACCTAGCTTGTTAGGAACACTATGCTTGTTTTCAGCAGCAAACACCAATCCTTACATATATGTGGGGAGGGTACTAGCTCCTACTCGGTTTTACAGTGAAAACTGCTGGAAATTCAAACCGGCACTAGGAAACATCCTGAGTAACCAGAGTAAAAGTTCCTCCTGCAACCCGTTCCATTTGTGCTAGGTGAACGTACGACTATCCACATGCTCAATTTTGAGGGATAGGTGTGTGAGAAAGTCGTCTTTCACCTAGCTTGTTGGGAACACAAAGTTTCTTTTCAGTTGCAAACTCCACTCCATACATATATATGGGGAGGTACAAGCTTCAAATCGGTTTTACAGTGAAAACTGCAGGCACATCAAACCGACACTAGGAAACAGACTGAGAAACCAGAGTAAAAGTTTCTCCTTCAACACGTTCCCTTTGTGCTAGATGAAAGAACGTCTCTCAACATGCTCAGTTCTGAGATATAATTGTGTGTGAAAGCCTTCCTTCACCTTGCTTTTTGGGAACACAAAGTTTCTTTTCACTTGCAAACTCCACTCCTTATGTATATATGGGGAGGTACTAACTCCAACACTGTTTTACAATGTAAACTACAGAAACTTCAAACCGGCACTAGGAAACAGACTGAGAAACCAGAGTAAAAGATTCTCCTGCCACCCGTTCCCTTGGTGCTAGATGAACGAACGTCTCTCCACATGCTCAGTTCTGAGAGATAAGTGTGTGTGAAAGCTGTCCTTCATCTAGCTTGTTGGGAACACAAAGTTCTTTTCAGTTGCAAACTCCACTCCATACATATATATGGGGAGGTACTAGCTCCAACACGACTTTACAGTGAAAACTGCAGGAACTTCAAACAGGCACTAGGAAACAGACATAGAAACCAGAGTAAAAGTTTCTCCTGCAAACAGTTCCCTTGGTGCTAGATGAACGATCGTCTCTCCACATTCTCAGTTCTGAGAGATAAGTGTGTGTGAAAGCCGTCCTTCAACTACCTTTTTGGGAACACAAAGTTTCTTTTCAGTTGAAAACTCCTCTGCATACATATATATGGGGAGGTACTAGCTCAAACTCAATATTACAGTGAAAACTGCAGGAACTTCAAACCGGCACTAGGAAACAGACTGAGAAACCAGAGTAAAATTTTCTCCTGCAAAACGTTCCCTTGTTGCTAGATGAACGAACGTCTCTCCACATGCTCAGTTCTGAGAGATAAGTGTGTGTGAAAGCCGTCCTTCACTTAGCTTGTTGGGAACACAATGTTTCTTTTCAGTTTCAAACTCAAATGTGTTCATATATATGGGGAGGTACTAGCTCCAACTCGGTTTTTCAGAGAAATATGCAGGAAGTTCAAACCGGCCGTAGGGAACAGACTGAGGAACTAGAGTAAAAGTTTCTCCTGCAACCCGTTCCCGTCGTGCTAGGTGAACGAACGTCTCTCCACTTGCTCAGTTCTGAGAGATAAGTGTTTGGGAAAGCCGTCCTTCACCTAGCTTGTTAGGAACATAATGTTGCTTTTCAGCAGCAAACACCAATCCTTACATATATGAGGGGAGGTACTAGCTCCAACTCGGTTTTACAGTGAAAACTGCAGGAACTTCAAAACGGCACTAGGAAAAAGACTGAGAAACCAGAGTAAATGTTTCCCTGTAACCGGTTCCCTTGGTGCTATATGAAAGAACGTCTCTCCACATTCTGATTTCTGAGAGATAATTGTGTGTGAAAGCCGTCCTTCACCTAGGTTGTTGGGAACACAATGTTTCTCTTCAGTTGCAAACTCCAATCCATACATATATATGGGGAGGTACTAGCTCCAACTCGGTTTTACACTGAAAACTACAGGAACTTCAAACCGGCACTAGGAACAGACTGAGAAATAAGAGTAAAAGTTTCTCCTGCAAGCCGTTCCCTTGGTGCTAGATGAACTAACGTCTCTCCACATTCTCAGTTCTGAGAGTTAATTGTGATAAAGCCGTCTTTCACCTAGCTTGTTGGGAACACAAGATTCTTTTGAGTTGCAAATTCCACTCCATACGTATATATGGGGATGTACAAGCTCCAACTCGGTTTTACAGTGAAAATTGCAGGAACTTCATAACGGCACTAGGAAACAGACTGAGAAACCAGAGTAAAATTTAATCCTGCAACCCGTTCCCTTTGTGCTAGATGAACGAATGTCTCTCCACATGCTCAGTTCTGAGAGATAAGTGTGAGTGAAAGCCGTCCTTCACCTAGCTTTTTTGGAACACAAAGATTCTTTTCAGTTGTAAACTCCAATCCATACATATATATGGGGAGGTACTATCTCCAACTTGGTTTTACAGTGTAAATTGCAAGAACTTCATACCGGCAGTAGGAAATTGACTGAGAATCCAGAGTAAAAGTTTCCCCTGCAACCCGTTCCCTTGGTGCTAGATGAACGAACATCTCTCCAAATGCTCAGTTCTGAGAGATAAGTGTGTGTGAACGGCGTCTTTCACCTAGCTTGTTGGGAACCCAAAGTTTCTTTTCAGTTGCAAACTCCACTCCATACATATATAAGGGTAAGTACTAGCTCCAACTCGGTTTTACAGTGAAAATTGCAGGAACTTCAAACAGGCAATAGGAAACAGACTGAGAAACCAGAGTAAAAGTTTCCCCTGCAAACAGTTCCCTTCGTGCTAGATGAACGAACGTCTCTCCACATGCTCAGTTCTGAGAGATAAGTGTGTGTGAAAGCCGTCTTCACCTAGCTTTTTGGGAACACAAAGTTTCTTTTCAGTTGCAAACTCCACTCCTTACATATATATGGGGAGGTACTAGCTTCAACCCGGTTTTGCAGAGAAAACTGCAGGAACTTCAAACCGGCACTAGGAAACAGACTGAGAAACAAAAGTAAAAGTTTCCCCTGCAACCCATTCCCTTGGTGCTAGATGAACGAACGTCTCTCCACATACTCAGTTCTGAGAGATATGTGAGTTAAAGCCGTGCTTCACCTAGCTTGTTGGGAACACAAGATTCTTTTCAGTTGCAAATTCCACTCCGTAAGTATATATGGGTATGTAAAAGCTATAACTCGGTTTTACAGTGAAAACTGCAGGAACTTCATAACGGAACTAGGAAACAGACTGAGAAACCAGAGTAAAAGTTACTCCTGCAACCCGTTCCCTTTGTGCTAGATGAACGAACGTCTATCCACATGCTCATTTCTGAGAGATAAGTGAGTGTGAAAGCCGTACTTCATCTAGATTTTTGGTAACACAAAGTTTCTTTTCATTTCCAAACTCCACTCCATACATATATATGGGGAAGTACTAGCTCCAAATCGGTTTTACAATGTAAATTGCAGGAACATGAAACCGGCACTAGGAAACAGACTGAGAAACCACAGTAAAAGATTCTCCTTCAACCCGTTCCCTTTGTGCTAGATGAAAGAACGTCTCTCAACATGCTCAGTTCTGAGATATATTTGTGTGTGAAAGCCTTCCTTCACCTTGCTTTTTGGGAACACATAGTTTATTTTCACTTGCAAACTCCACTCCATATATATATATGGGGATGTACTAAATCCAACGCTGTTAAACAATGTAAACTGCAGGAACTTCAAAACGGCACAAGGAAACAGACTGAGAAACCAGAGTAAAATTTCCCCTGTAACCCGTTCCCGTGGTGCTAGGTAAACGAACGTCTCTCCACATGCTCAGTTCTGAGAGATAATTGTGTGTGAAAGCCGTCCTTCACATAGATTTTTGGGAACACAAAGTTTCTTTTCAGTTCCAAACACCAAACCATACATATATATGGGGAGGTACTAGCTCCAACACGACTTTACAGTGAAAACTGCAGGAACTTCAAACAGGCACTAGCAAACAGACTGAGAAACCAGAGAAAAAGTATCCCCTGCAAACCGTTCCCTTGGTGCTAGATGAACGATCGTCTCTCCACATGTTCAGTTCTGAGAGATATGTGTGAGTGAAAGCCGTCCTTCAACTATCTTATTGGGAACACCAAGTTTTTTTCAGTTGCAAACTCCACTCCATACATATATATGGGGAGGTACTAGCTCCAACCCGGTTTTACAGTGAAAACTGCAGGAACTTCAAACAGGCACTAGGATACAGACTAAGAAACCATAGTAAAAGTTTCTCCTGCCACCAGTTCCCTTCGTGCTAGAAGAACGAACGTCTCTCCACATGCTAAGTTCTGAGAGATAAGTGTGTGTGAACGCCGTCCTTCACATAGCTTTTTGGGAAAACCAAGTTTTTTTTCAGTTGCAAAATCCAATCCATACATATATATGGGGAGGTACTAGCTACAAATCGGTTTTACAGTGTAAATTGCAGGAACATCAAACCGGCACTAGGAAACAGACTGAGTAACCAGAGTAAAAGTTCCTCCTGCAACCCGTTCCCTTGGTGCTAGATGAACGAACATCTATCCATATGCTCAGTTCTGAGAGATAAGTGTGTGTGAACGCCGTCCTTCACATAGCTTTTTGGGAACACCAAGTTTCTTTTCAGTTGCAAACTCCAATCCATACATATATATGGGGAGGTACTAGCTCCAACAAGACTTTACAGTGAAAACTGCAGGAACTTCAAACCGGCACTAGGTAACAGACTGAGAAACCAGAGTAATAGTTTCTCTTTCAACCCGTTCCCTTTTGCTAGATGAACGAAAGTCTATCCACATGCTCAGTTCTGAGAGACAAGTGTGTGTGAAAGTCGTCCTTCAACTAGCTTGTTGGGAACACAAAGTTTCTTTTCAGTTGCAAATCCTACTTCTTACATATATATAGGGAGGTACTAGCTCCAACTAGATTTTACAGTGAAAACTGCTGGAAATTCAAACCAGCACTAGGAAACATCCTGAGAAACCAGAGTAAAAGTTTCTCCTGCAACCCGTTCCCTTGGTGCTAGGCGAACGATCGTCTCTCCACATGCTCACTTCTTAAAGATAAGGGTGTGCGAAAGGCGTCCTTCACATAGCTTGTTGGGAACACAAAGTTTCTTTTCAGTTGCATACTCCACTCCAAATATATATATGTGGAGGTACTAGCTCCAACACTGTTTCACAGTGAAAACTGCAATAACTTCAAACCGGCACTAGGAAATAGCCTGAGAAACCAGAGTAAAAGTTTCACCTGCAACCCATTCCCTTTGTGCTAGATGAACGATTATGTCTCCACTTGCTCAGTTCTGAGAGATAAGTGTTTGTGAAAGCCGTCCTTCACCTAGCTTGTTAGGAACACTATGCTTGTTTTCAGCAGCAAACACCAATCCTTACATATATGTGGGGAGGTACTAGCTCCAACTCGGTTTTACAGTGAAAACTGCTGGAAATTCAAACCGGCACTAGGAAACATCCTGAGTAACCAGAGTAAAAGTTCCTCCTGCACCCTTTTCCATTTGTGCTAGGTGAACGTACGACTATCCACATGCTCAATTTTGAGGGAGAGGTGTGTGGGAAAGTCGTCTTTCACCTAGCTTGTTGGGAACACAAAGTTTCTTTTCAGTTGCAAACTCCACTCCATACATATATATGGGGAGGTACAAGCTTCAAATCGGTTTTACAGTGAAAACTGCAGGCACATCAAACCGACACTAGGAAACAGACTGAGAAACCAGAGTAAAAGTTTCTCCTTCAACACGTTCCCTTTGTGCTAGATGAAAGAACGTCTCTCAACATGCTCAGTTCTGAGATATAATTGTGTGTGAAAGCCTTCCTTCACCTTGCTTTTTGGGAACACAAAGTTTCTTTTCACTTGCAAACTCCACTCCTTATGTATATATGGGGAGTTACTAACTCCAACACTGTTTTACAATGTAAACTACAGAAACTTCAAACAGGCACTAGGAAACAGACTGAGAATCCAGAGAAAAAGATTCCCCTGCAACCCGTTCCCTTGGTGCTAGATGAACGAACATCTCTCCAAATGCTCAGTTCTGAGAGATAAGTGTGTGTGAACGGCGTCTTTCACCTAGCTTGTTGGGAACCCAAAGTTTCTTTTCAGTTGCAAACTCCACTCCATACATATATAAGGGTAAGTACTAGCTCCAACTCGGTTTTACAGTGAAAATTGCAGGAACTTCAAACAGGCAATAGGAAACAGACTGAGAAACCAGAGTAAAAGTTTCCCCTGCAAACAGTTCCCTTCGTGCTAGATGAACGAACGTCTCTCCACATGCTCAGTTCTGAGAGATAAGTGTGTGTGAAAGCCGTCTTCACCTAGCTTTTTGGGAACACAAAGTTTCTTTTCAGTTGCAAACTCCACTCCTTACATATATATGGGGAGGTACTAGCTTCAACCCGGTTTTGCAGAGAAAACTGCAGGAACTTCAAACCGGCACTAGGAAACAGACTGAGAAACAAAAGTAAAAGTTTCCCCTGCAACCCATTCCCTTGGTGCTAGATGAACGAACGTCTCTCCACATACTCAGTTCTGAGAGATATGTGAGTTAAAGCCGTGCTTCACCTAGCTTGTTGGGAACACAAGATTCTTTTCAGTTGCAAATTCCACTCCGTAAGTATATATGGGTATGTAAAAGCTATAAACTCGGTTTTACAGTGAAAACTGCAGGAACTTCATAACGGAACTAGGAAACAGACTGAGAAACCAGAGTAAAAGTTACTCCTGCAACCCGTTCCCTTTGTGCTAGATGAACGAACGTCTATCCACATGCTCATTTCTGAGAGATAAGTGAGTGTGAAAGCCGTACTTCATCTAGATTTTTGGTAACACAAAGTTTCTTTTCATTTCCAAACTCCACTCCATACATATATATGGGGAAGTACTAGCTCCAAATCGGTTTTACAATGTAAATTGCAGGAACATGAAACCGGCACTAGGAAACAGACTGAGAAACCACAGTAAAAGATTCTCCTTCAACCCGTTCCCTTTGTGCTAGATGAAAGAACGTCTCTCAACATGCTCAGTTCTGAGATATATTTGTGTGTGAAAGCCTTCCTTCACCTTGCTTTTTGGGAACACATAGTTTATTTTCACTTGCAAACTCCACTCCATATATATATATGGGGATGTACTAAATCCAACACTGTTAAACAATGTAAACTGCAGGAACTTCAAAACGGCACAAGGAAACAGACTGAGAAACCAGAGTAAAATTTCCCCTGTAACCCGTTCCCGTGGTGCTAGGTAAACGAACGTCTCTCCACATGCTCAGTTCTGAGAGATAATTGTGTGTGAAAGCCGTCCTTCACATAGATTTTTGGGAACACAAAGTTTCTTTTCAGTTCCAAACACCAAACCATACATATATATGGGGAGGTACTAGCTCCAACACGACTTTACAGTGAAAACTGCAGGAACTTCAAACAGGCACTAGCAAACAGACTGAGAAACCAGAGAAAAAGTATCCCCCGCAAACCGTTCCCTTGGTGCTAGATGAACGATCGTCTCTCCACATGTTCAGTTCTGAGAGATATGTGTGAGTGAAAGCCGTCCTTCAACTATCTTGTTGGGAACACCAAGTTTTTTTCAGTTGCAAACTCCACTCCATACATATATATGGGGAGGTACTAGCTCCAACCCGGTTTTACAGTGAAAACTGCAGGAACTTCAAACAGGCACTAGGATACAGACTAAGAAACCATAGTAAAAGTTTCTCCTGCCACCAGTTCCCTTCGTGCTAGAAGAACGAACGTCTCTCCACATGCTAAGTTCTGAGAGATAAGTGTGTGTGAACGCCGTCCTTCACATAGCTTTTTGGGAACACAAAGTTTTTTTTCAGTTGCAAAATCCAATCCATACATATATATGGGGAGGTACTAGCTACAAATCGGTTTTACAGTGTAAATTGCAGGAACATCAAACGGCACTAGGAAACAGACTGAGTAACCAGAGTAAAAGTTCCTCCTGCAACCCGTTCCCTTGGTGCTAGATGAACGAACATCTATCCATATGCCTCAGTTCTGAGAGATAAGTGTGTGTGAACGCCGTCCTTCACATAGCTTTTTGGGAACACCAAGTTTCTTTTCAGTTGCAAACTCCAATCCATACATATATATGGGGAGGTACTAGCTCCAACAAGACTTTACAGTGAAAACTGCAGGAACTTCAAACCGGCACTAGGTAACAGACTGAGAAACCAGAGTAATAGTTTCTCTTTCAACCCGTTCCCTTTTGCTAGATGAACGAAAGTCTATCCACATGCTCAGTTCTGAGAGACAAGTGTGTGTGAAAGTCGTCCTTCAACTAGCTTGTTGGGAACACAAAGTTTCTTTTCAGTTGCAAATCCTACTTCTTACATATATATAGGGAGGTACTAGCTCCAACTAGATTTTACAGTGAAAACTGCTGGAAATTCAAACCAGCACTAGGAAACATCCTGAGAAACCAGAGTAAAAGTTTCTCCTGCAACCCGTTCCCTTGGTGCTAGGCGAACGATCGTCTCTCCACATGCTCACTTCTTAAAGATAAGGGTGTGCGAAAGGCGTCCTTCACATAGCTTGTTGGGAACACAAAGTTTCTTTTCAGTTGCATACTCCACTCCAAATATATATATGTGGAGGTACTAGCTCCAACACTGTTTCACAGTGAAAACTGCAATAACTTCAAACCGGCACTAGGAAATAGCCTGAGAAACCAGAGTAAAAGTTTCACCTGCAACCCATTCCCTTTGTGCTAGATGAACGATTATGTCTCCACTTGCTCAGTTCTGAGAGATAAGTGTTTGTGAAAGCCGTCCTTCACCTAGCTTGTTAGGAACACTATGCTTGTTTTCAGCAGCAAACACCAATCCTTACATATATGTGGGGAGGTACTAGCTCCAACTCGGTTTTACAGTGAAAACTGCTGGAAATTCAAACCGGCACTAGGAAACATCCTGAGTAACCAGAGTAAAAGTTCCTCCTGCACCCTTTTCCATTTGTGCTAGGTGAACGTACGACTATCCACATGCTCAATTTTGAGGGAGAGGTGTGTGGGAAAGTCGTCTTTCACCTAGCTTGTTGGGAACACAAAGTTTCTTTTCAGTTGCAAACTCCACTCCATACATATATATGGGGAGGTACAAGCTTCAAATCGGTTTTACAGTGAAAACTGCAGGCACATCAAACCGACACTAGGAAACAGACTGAGAAACCAGAGTAAAAGTTTCTCCTTCAACACGTTCCCTTTGTGCTAGATGAAAGAACGTCTCTCAACATGCTCAGTTCTGAGATATAATTGTGTGTGAAAGCCTTCCTTCACCTTGCTTTTTGGGAACACAAAGTTTCTTTTCACTTGCAAACTCCACTCCTTATGTATATATGGGGAGTTACTAACTCCAACACTGTTTTACAATGTAAACTACAGAAACTTCAAACAGGCACTAGGAAACAGACTGAGAATCCAGAGAAAAAGATTCCCCTGCAACCCGTTCCCTTGGTGCTAGATGAACGAACATCTCTCCAAATGCTCAGTTCTGAGAGATAAGTGTGTGTGAACGGCGTCTTTCACCTAGCTTGTTGGGAACCCAAAGTTTCTTTTCAGTTGCAAACTCCACTCCATACATATATAAGGGTAAGTACTAGCTCCAACTCGGTTTTACAGTGAAAATTGCAGGAACTTCAAACAGGCAATAGGAAACAGACTGAGAAACCAGAGTAAAAGTTTCCCCTGCAAACAGTTCCCTTCGTGCTAGATGAACGAACGTCTCTCCACATGCTCAGTTCTGAGAGATAAGTGTGTGTGAAAGCCGTCTTCACCTAGCTTTTTGGGAACACAAAGTTTCTTTTCAGTTGCAAACTCCACTCCTTACATATATATGGGGAGGTACTAGCTTCAACCCGGTTTTGCAGAGAAAACTGCAGGAACTTCAAACCGGCACTAGGAAACAGACTGAGAAACAAAAGTAAAAGTTTCCCCTGCAACCCATTCCCTTGGTGCTAGATGAACGAACGTCTCTCCACATACTCAGTTCTGAGAGATATGTGAGTTAAAGCCGTGCTTCACCTAGCTTGTTGGGAACACAAGATTCTTTTCAGTTGCAAATTCCACTCCGTAAGTATATATGGGTATGTAAAAGCTATAACTCGGTTTTACAGTGAAAACTGCAGGAACTTCATAACGGAACTAGGAAACAGACTGAGAAACCAGAGTAAAAGTTACTCCTGCAACCCGTTCCCTTTGTGCTAGATGAACGAACGTCTATCCACATGCTCATTTCTGAGAGATAAGTGAGTGTGAAAGCCGTACTTCATCTAGATTTTTGGTAACACAAAGTTTCTTTTCATTTCCAAACTCCACTCCATACATATATATGGGGAAGTACTAGCTCCAAATCGGTTTTACAATGTAAATTGCAGGAACATGAAACCGGCACTAGGAAACAGACTGAGAAACCACAGTAAAAGATTCTCCTTCAACCCGTTCCCTTTGTGCTAGATGAAAGAACGTCTCTCAACATGCTCAGTTCTGAGATATATTTGTGTGTGAAAGCCTTCCTTCACCTTGCTTTTTGGGAACACATAGTTTATTTTCACTTGCAAACTCCACTCCATATATATATATGGGGATGTACTAAATCCAACACTGTTAAACAATGTAAACTGCAGGAACTTCAAAACGGCACAAGGAAACAGACTGAGAAACCAGAGTAAAATTTCCCCTGTAACCCGTTCCCGTGGTGCTAGGTAAACGAACGTCTCTCCACATGCTCAGTTCTGAGAGATAATTGTGTGTGAAAGCCGTCCTTCACATAGATTTTTGGGAACACAAAGTTTCTTTTCAGTTCCAAACACCAAACCATACATATATATGGGGAGGTACTAGCTCCAACACGACTTTACAGTGAAAACTGCAGGAACTTCAAACAGGCACTAGCAAACAGACTGAGAAACCAGAGAAAAAGTATCCCCCGCAAACCGTTCCCTTGGTGCTAGATGAACGATCGTCTCTCCACATGTTCAGTTCTGAGAGATATGTGTGAGTGAAAGCCGTCCTTCAACTATCTTGTTGGGAACACCAAGTTTTTTTTCAGTTGCAAACTCCACTCCATACATATATATGGGGAGGTACTAGCTCCAACCCGGTTTTACAGTGAAAACTGCAGGAACTTCAAACAGGCACTAGGATACAGACTAAGAAACCATAGTAAAAGTTTCTCCTGCCACCAGTTCCCTTCGTGCTAGAAGAACGAACGTCTCTCCACATGCTAAGTTCTGAGAGATAAGTGTGTGTGAACGCCGTCCTTCACATAGCTTTTTGGGAACACAAAGTTTTTTTTCAGTTGCAAAATCCAATCCATACATATATGGGGAGGTACTAGCTACAAATCGGTTTTACAGTGTAAATTGCAGGAACATCAAACGGCACTAGGAAACAGACTGAGTAACCAGAGTAAAAGTTCCTCCTGCAACCCGTTCCCTTGGTGCTAGATGAACGAACATCTATCCATATGCTCAGTTCTGAGAGATAAGTGTGTGTGAACGCCGTCCTTCACATAGCTTTTTGGGAACACCAAGTTTCTTTTCAGTTGCAAACTCCAATCCATACATATATATGGGGAGGTACTAGCTCCAACAAGACTTTACAGTGAAAACTGCAGGAACTTCAAACCGGCACTAGGTAACAGACTGAGAAACCAGAGTAATAGTTTCTCTTTCAACCCGTTCCCTTTTGCTAGATGAACGAAAGTCTATCCACATGCTCAGTTCTGAGAGACAAGTGTGTGTGAAAGTCGTCCTTCAACTAGCTTGTTGGGAACACAAAGTTTCTTTTCAGTTGCAAATCCTACTTCTTACATATATATAGGGAGGTACTAGCTCCAACTAGATTTTACAGTGAAAACTGCTGGAAATTCAAACCAGCACTAGGAAACATCCTGAGAAACCAGAGTAAAAGTTTCTCCTGCAACCCGTTCCCTTGGTGCTAGGCGAACGATCGTCTCTCCACATGCTCACTTCTTAAAGATAAGGGTGTGCGAAAGGCGTCCTTCACATAGCTTGTTGGGAACACAAAGTTTCTTTTCAGTTGCATACTCCACTCCAAATATATATATGTGGAGGTACTAGCTCCAACACTGTTTCACAGTGAAAACTGCAATAACTTCAAACCGGCACTAGGAAATAGCCTGAGAAACCAGAGTAAAAGTTTCACCTGCAACCCATTCCCTTTGTGCTAGATGAACGATTATGTCTCCACTTGCTCAGTTCTGAGAGATAAGTGTTTGTGAAAGCCGTCCTTCACCTAGCTTGTTAGGAACACTATGCTTGTTTTCAGCAGCAAACACCAATCCTTACATATATGTGGGGAGGTACTAGCTCCAACTCGGTTTTACAGTGAAAACTGCTGGAAATTCAAACCGGCACTAGGAAACATCCTGAGTAACCAGAGTAAAAGTTCCTCCTGCACCCTTTTCCATTTGTGCTAGGTGAACGTACGACTATCCACATGCTCAATTTTGAGGGAGAGGTGTGTGGGAAAGTCGTCTTTCACCTAGCTTGTTGGGAACACAAAGTTTCTTTTCAGTTGCAAACTCCACTCCATACATATATATGGGGAGGTACAAGCTTCAAATCGGTTTTACAGTGAAAACTGCAGGCACATCAAACCGACACTAGGAAACAGACTGAGAAACCAGAGTAAAAGTTTCTCCTTCAACACGTTCCCTTTGTGCTAGATGAAAGAACGTCTCTCAACATGCTCAGTTCTGAGATATAATTGTGTGTGAAAGCCTTCCTTCACCTTGCTTTTTGGGAACACAAAGTTTCTTTTCACTTGCAAACTCCACTCCTTATGTATATATGGGGAGTTACTAACTCCAACACTGTTTTACAATGTAAACTACAGAAACTTCAAACAGGCACTAGGAAACAGACTGAGAATCCAGAGAAAAAGATTCCCCTGCAACCCGTTCCCTTGGTGCTAGATGAACGAACATCTCTCCAAATGCTCAGTTCTGAGAGATAAGTGTGTGTGAACGGCGTCTTTCACCTAGCTTGTTGGGAACCCAAAGTTTCTTTTCAGTTGCAAACTCCACTCCATACATATATAAGGGTAAGTACTAGCTCCAACTCGGTTTTACAGTGAAAATTGCAGGAACTTCAAACAGGCAATAGGAAACAGACTGAGAAACCAGAGTAAAAGTTTCCCCTGCAAACAGTTCCCTTCGTGCTAGATGAACGAACGTCTCTCCACATGCTCAGTTCTGAGAGATAAGTGTGTGTGAAAGCCGTCTTCACCTAGCTTTTTGGGAACACAAAGTTTCTTTTCAGTTGCAAACTCCACTCCTTACATATATATGGGGAGGTACTAGCTTCAACCCGGTTTTGCAGAGAAAACTGCAGGAACTTCAAACCGGCACTAGGAAACAGACTGAGAAACAAAAGTAAAAGTTTCCCCTGCAACCCATTCCCTTGGTGCTAGATGAACGAACGTCTCTCCACATACTCAGTTCTGAGAGATATGTGAGTTAAAGCCGTGCTTCACCTAGCTTGTTGGGAACACAAGATTCTTTTCAGTTGCAAATTCCACTCCGTAAGTATATATGGGTATGTAAAAGCTATAACTCGGTTTTACAGTGAAAACTGCAGGAACTTCATAACGGAACTAGGAAACAGACTGAGAAACCAGAGTAAAAGTTACTCCTGCAACCCGTTCCCTTTGTGCTAGATGAACGAACGTCTATCCACATGCTCATTTCTGAGAGATAAGTGAGTGTGAAAGCCGTACTTCATCTAGATTTTGGTAACACAAAGTTTCTTTTCATTTCCAAACTCCACTCCATACATATATATGGGGAAGTACTAGCTCCAAATCGGTTTTACAATGTAAATTGCAGGAACATGAAACCGGCACTAGGAAACAGACTGAGAAACCACAGTAAAAGATTCTCCTTCAACCCGTTCCCTTTGTGCTAGATGAAAGAACGTCTCTCAACATGCTCAGTTCTGAGATATATTTGTGTGTGAAAGCCTTCCTTCACCTTGCTTTTTGGGAACACATAGTTTATTTTCACTTGCAAACTCCACTCCATATATATATATGGGGATGTACTAAATCCAACACTGTTAAACAATGTAAACTGCAGGAACTTCAAAACGGCACAAGGAAACAGACTGAGAAACCAGAGTAAAATTTCCCCTGTAACCCGTTCCCGTGGTGCTAGGTAAACGAACGTCTCTCCACATGCTCAGTTCTGAGAGATAATTGTGTGTGAAAGCCGTCCTTCACATAGATTTTTGGGAACACAAAGTTTCTTTTCAGTTCCAAACACCAAACCATACATATATATGGGGAGGTACTAGCTCCAACACGACTTTACAGTGAAAACTGCAGGAACTTCAAACAGGCACTAGCAAACAGACTGAGAAACCAGAGAAAAAGTATCCCCCGCAAACCGTTCCCTTGGTGCTAGATGAACGATCGTCTCTCCACATGTTCAGTTCTGAGAGATATGTGTGAGTGAAAGCCGTCCTTCAACTATCTTGTTGGGAACACCAAGTTTTTTTCAGTTGCAAACTCCACTCCATACATATATATGGGGAGGTACTAGCTCCAACCCGGTTTTACAGTGAAAACTGCAGGAACTTCAAACAGGCACTAGGATACAGACTAAGAAACCATAGTAAAAGTTTCTCCTGCCACCAGTTCCCTTCGTGCTAGAAGAACGAACGTCTCTCCACATGCTAAGTTCTGAGAGATAAGTGTGTGTGAACGCCGTCCTTCACATAGCTTTTTGGGAACACAAAGTTTTTTTTCAGTTGCAAAATCCAATCCATACATATATATGGGGAGGTACTAGCTACAAATCGGTTTTACAGTGTAAATTGCAGGAACATCAAACGGCACTAGGAAACAGACTGAGTAACCAGAGTAAAAGTTCCTCCTGCAACCCGTTCCCTTGGTGCTAGATGAACGAACATCTATCCATATGCTCAGTTCTGAGAGATAAGTGTGTGTGAACGCCGTCCTTCACATAGCTTTTTGGGAACACCAAGTTTCTTTTCAGTTGCAAACTCCAATCCATACATATATATGGGGAGGTACTAGCTCCAACAAGACTTTACAGTGAAAACTGCAGGAACTTCAAACCGGCACTAGGTAACAGACTGAGAAACCAGAGTAATAGTTTCTCTTTCAACCCGTTCCCTTTTGCTAGATGAACGAAAGTCTATCCACATGCTCAGTTCTGAGAGACAAGTGTGTGTGAAAGTCGTCCTTCAACTAGCTTGTTGGGAACACAAAGTTTCTTTTCAGTTGCAAATCCTACTTCTTACATATATATAGGGAGGTACTAGCTCCAACTAGATTTTACAGTGAAAACTGCTGGAAATTCAAACCAGCACTAGGAAACATCCTGAGAAACCAGAGTAAAAGTTTCTCCTGCAACCCGTTCCCTTGGTGCTAGGCGAACGATCGTCTCTCCACATGCTCACTTCTTAAAGATAAGGGTGTGCGAAAGGCGTCCTTCACATAGCTTGTTGGGAACACAAAGTTTCTTTTCAGTTGCATACTCCACTCCAAATATATATATGTGGAGGTACTAGCTCCAACACTGTTTCACAGTGAAAACTGCAATAACTTCAAACCGGCACTAGGAAATAGCCTGAGAAACCAGAGTAAAAGTTTCACCTGCAACCCATTCCCTTTGTGCTAGATGAACGATTATGTCTCCACTTGCTCAGTTCTGAGAGATAAGTGTTTGTGAAAGCCGTCCTTCACCTAGCTTGTTAGGAACACTATGCTTGTTTTCAGCAGCAAACACCAATCCTTACATATATGTGGGGAGGTACTAGCTCCAACTCGGTTTTACAGTGAAAACTGCTGGAAATTCAAACCGGCACTAGGAAACATCCTGAGTAACCAGAGTAAAAGTTCCTCCTGCACCCTTTTCCATTTGTGCTAGGTGAACGTACGACTATCCACATGCTCAATTTTGAGGGAGAGGTGTGTGGGAAAGTCGTCTTTCACCTAGCTTGTTGGGAACACAAAGTTTCTTTTCAGTTGCAAACTCCACTCCATACATATATATGGGGAGGTACAAGCTTCAAATCGGTTTTACAGTGAAAACTGCAGGCACATCAAACCGACACTAGGAAACAGACTGAGAAACCAGAGTAAAAGTTTCTCCTTCAACACGTTCCCTTTGTGCTAGATGAAAGAACGTCTCTCAACATGCTCAGTTCTGAGATATAATTGTGTGTGAAAGCCTTCCTTCACCTTGCTTTTTGGGAACACAAAGTTTCTTTTCACTTGCAAACTCCACTCCTTATGTATATATGGGGAGTTACTAACTCCAACACTGTTTTACAATGTAAACTACAGAAACTTCAAACAGGCACTAGGAAACAGACTGAGAATCCAGAGAAAAAGATTCTCCTGCCACCCGTTCCCTTGGTGCTAGATGAACGAACGTCTCTCCACATGCTCAGTTCTGAGAGATAAGTGTGTGTGAAAGCTGTCCTTCACCTAGCTTGTTGGGAACACAAAGTTCTTTTCAGTTACAAACTCCACTCCATACATATATATGGGGAGGTACTAACTCCAACACGACTTTACAGTGAAAACTGCAGGAACTTCAAACCGGCACTAGGAAACAGACTGACAAACCAGAGTAAAATTTTCTCCTGCAAAACGTTCCCTTGTTGCTAGATGAACGAACGTCTCTCCACATGCTCAGTTCTGAGAGATAATTGTGTGTGAAAGCCGTCCTTCACTTAGCTTGTTGGGAACACAATGTTTCTTTTCAGTTTCAAACTCAACTGTGTTCATATATATGGGGAGGTACTAGCTCCAATTCGGTTTTACAGAGAAAAATGCAGGAACTTCAAACCGGCCGTAGGGAACAGACTGAGAATCTAGAGTAAAAGTTTCCCCTGCAACCCGTTCCCGTCGTGCTAGGTGAACGAACGTCTCTCCACTTGCTCAGTTCTGAGAAATAACTGTTTGGGAAAGCAGTCCTTCACCTAGCTTGTTAGGAACACAAAGTTGCTTTTCAGCAGCAAACACCAATCCTTACATATATGAGGGGAGGTACTAGCTCCAACTCGGTTTTACAGTGAAAACTGCAGGAACTTCAAAACGGCACTAGGAAAAAGACTAAGAAACCAGAGTAAAAGTTTCCCTGTAACCGGTTCCCTTGGTGCTAGATGAACGAACGTCTCTCCACATGCTGATTTCTGAGAGATAATTGTGTGTGAAAGCCGTCCTTCATCTAGCTTGTTGGGAACACAATGTTTCTCTTCAGTTGCAAACTCCAATCCATACATATATATGGGGAGGTACTAGCTCCAACTCGGTTTTACAGTGAAAACTGCAGGAACTTCAAACCGGCACTAGGAACAGACTGAGAAATAAGAGTAAAAGTTTCTCCTGCAAGCCGTTCCCTTGGTGCTAGATGAACTAACGTCTCTCCACATTCTCAGTTCTGAGAGTTAATTGTGTTAAAGCCGTCTTTCACCTAGCTTGTTTTGAACACAAGATTCTTTTGAGTTGCAAATTCCACTCCATACGTATATATGGGGATGTACAAGCTCCAACTCGGTTTTACAGTGAAAATTGCAGGAACTTCATAACGGCACTAGGAAACAGACTGAGAAACCAGAGTAAAATTTAAACCTGCAACCCGTTCCCTTTGTGCTAGATGAACGAACGTCTCTCCACATGCTCAGTTCTGAGAGATAAGTGTGAGTGAAAGCCGTCCTTCACCTAGGTTTTTGGAACACAAAGTTTCTTTCCAGTTGCAAACTCCACTCCAAACATATATAAGGGTAAGTACTAGCTCCAACTCGGTTTTACAGTGAAAACTGCAGGAACTTCATTCAGGCAATAGGAAACAGACTGAGAAACAAGAGTAAAAGTTTCCCCTGCAACCAGTTCCCTTCGTGCTAGATGAACGAACGTCTCTCCACATGCTCAGTTCTGAGAGATAATTGTGTGTGAAAGACGTCTTCACCTAGCTTTTTGGGAACAAAAGGTTTTTTTCAGTTGCAAACTCCACTCCGTACATATATATGGGGAGGTACTATCTCCAACCCGGTTTTACAGAGAAAACTGCAGGAACTTCAAACCGGCACTAGGAAACAGACTGAGAAACAAGAGTAAAAGTTTCTCCTTCAACCCATTCCCTCGGTGCTAGATGAACGATCGTCTCTCCACATACTCAGTTCTGAGAGATATGTGAGTTAAAGCTGTCCTTCACCTAGCTTGTTGGGAACACAAGATTCTTTTCAGTTGCAAATTCCACTCCATAAGTATATATGGGTATGTAAAAGCTCCAACTCGGTTTTACAGTGAAAACTGCAGGAACTTCATAACGGCACTAGGAAACAGACTGAGAAACCAGAGTAGAAGTTACTCCTGCAACCCGTTCCCTTTGTGCTAGATGAACGAACGTCTATCCACATGCTCATTTCTGAGAGATAAGTGAGTGTGAAAGCCGTACTTCATCTAGATTTTTGGGAACACAAAGTTTCTTTTCATTTCCAAACTCCACTCCATACATATATATGGGGAAGTTCTAGCTCCAAATCGGGTTTACAGTGTAAATTGCAGGAACATGAAACCGGCACTAGGAAACAGACTGAGAAACCAGAGTAAAAGTTTCACCTGCAACCCGTTCCCTTGGTGCTAGATGAACGAACGTCTCTCCACATGCTCAGTTCTGAGAGATAAGTGTGTGTGAATGCCGTCCTTCACCTAGCTTTTTGGGAACACCAAGTTTCTTTTCATTTGCAATCTCCAATCCATACATATATATGGGGAGGTACTAGCTCCAACACGATTTACAGTGAAAACTGCAGGAACTTCAAACCGGCACTAGGTAACAGACTGAGAAACCAGAATAATAGTTTCTCTTTCAACCCGTTCCCTTTTGCTAGATGAACGAACTTCTATCCACATGCTCAGTTCTGAGAGACAAGTGTGTGTGAAAGTCGTCCTTCAACTAGCTTGTTGGGAACACAAAGTTTCTTTTCAGTTGCAAATCCTACTTCTTTCATATATATGCGGAGGTACTAGCTCCAACTAGATTTTACAGTGAAAACTGCAGGAACATCAAACCGGCACTAGGAAACATCCTGAGAAACCAGAGTAAAAGTTTCTCCTGCAACCATTTCCCTTGGTTCTAGGCGAACGATGGTCTCTCCACATGCTCACTTCTGGGAGATAAGGGTGTGTGAAAGGCGTCCTTCACGTAGCTTGTTGGGAACACAAAGATTCTTTTCAGTTGCATACTCCACTCCAAATATATATATGTGGAAGTACTAGCTCCAACACTGTTTCACAGTGAAAACTGCAATAACTTCAAACCGGCACTAGGAAACAGCCTGAGAAACCAGAGTAATAGTTTCTCCTGCAACCCATTCCCTTTGTGCTAGATGAACGATTATCTCTCCACTTGCTCAGTTCTGAGAGATAAGTGTTTGTGAAAGCCGTCCTTCACCTAGCTTGTTAGGAACACTATGCTTGTTTTCAGCAGCAAACACCAATCCTTACATATATGTGGGGAGGTACTAGCTCCAACTCGGTTTTACAGTGAAAACTGCTGGAAATTCAAACCGGCACTAGGAAACATCCTGAGTAACCAGAGTAAAAGTTCCTCCTTCAACCTGTTCCATTTGTGCTAGGTGAACGTACGACTATCCACATGCTCAATTTTGAGGGATTGGTGTGTGAGAAAGTCGTTTTCACCTAGCTTGTTGGGAACACAAAGTTTCTTTTCAGTTGCAAACTCCACTCCATACATATATATGGGGAGGTACAAGCTTCAAATCGGTTTTACAGTGAAAACTGCAGGCACATCAAACCGACACTAGGAAACAGACTGAGAAACCAGAGTAAAAGTTTCCCCTTCAACACGTTCCCTTTGTGCTAGATGAAAGAACGTCTCTCAACATGCTCAGTTCTGAGATATAATTGTGAGTGAAAGCCTTCCTTCACCTTGCTTTTTGGGAACACAAAGTTTCTTTTCACTTGAAAACTCCACTCCTTATGTATATATGGGGAGGTACTAACTCCAACACTGTTTTACAATGTAAACTACAGAAATTTCAAACCGGCACTAGGAACAGACTGAGAAATAAGATTAAAAGTTTCTCCTGCAAGCCGTTCCCTTGGTGCTAGATGAACTAACGTCTCTCCACATTCTCAGTTCTGAGAGTTAATTGTGTTAAAGCCGTCTTTCACCTAGCTTGTTTTGAACACAAGATTCTTTTGAGTTGCAAATTCCACTCCATACGTATATATGGGGATGTACAAGCTCCAACTCGGTTTTACAGTGAAAATTGCAGGAACTTCATAACGGCACTAGGAAACAGACTGAGAAACCAGAGTAAAATTTAAACCTGCAACCCGTTCCCTTTGTGCTAGATGAACGAACGTCTCTCCACATGCTCAGTTCTGAGAGATAAGTGTGAGTGAAAGCCGTCCTTCACCTAGGTTTTTGGAACACAAAGTTTCTTTCCAGTTGCAAACTCCACTCCAAACATATATAAGGGTAAGTACTAGCTCCAACTCGGTTTTACAGTGAAAACTGCAGGAACTTCATTCAGGCAATAGGAAACAGACTGAGAAACAAGAGTAAAAGTTTCCCCTGCAACCAGTTCCCTTCGTGCTAGATGAACGAACGTCTCTCCACATGCTCAGTTCTCAGAGATAAGTGTGTGTGAAAGCCGTCTTCACCTAGCTTTTTGGGAACAAAAGGTTTCTTTTCAGTTGCAAACTCCACTCCGTACATATATATGGGGAGGTACTATCTCCAACCCGGTTTTACAGAGAAAACTGCAGGAACTTCAAACCGGCACTAGGAAACAGACTGAGAAACAAGAGTAAAAGTTTCTCCTTCAACCCATTCCCTCGGTGCTAGATGAACGATCGTCTCTCCACATACTCAGTTCTGAGAGATATGTGAGTTAAAGCCGTCCTTCACCTAGCTTGTTGGGAACACAAGATTCTTTTCAGTTGCAAATTCCACTCCATAATTATATATGGGTATGTAAAAGCTCCAACTCGGTTTTACAGTGAAAACTGCAGGAACTTCATAACGGCACTAGGAAACAGACTGAGAAACAAGAGTAAAAGTTTCTCCTTCAACCCATTCCCTCGGTGCTAGATGAACGATCGTCTCTCCACATACTCAGTTCTGAGAGATATGTGAGTTAAAGCCGTCCTTCACCTAGCTTGTTGGGAACACAAGATTCTTTTCAGTTGCAAATTCCACTCCATAATTATATATGGGTATGTAAAAGCTCCAACTCGGTTTTACAGTGAAAACTGCAGGAACTTCATAACGGCACTAGGAAACAGACTGAGAAACCAGAGTAGAAGTTACTCCTGCAACCCGTTCCCTTTGTGCTAGATGAACGAACGTCTATCCACATGCTCATTTCTGAGAGATAAGTGAGTGTGAAAGCCGTACTTCATCTAGATTTTTGGGAACACAAAGTTTCTTTTCATTTCCAAACTCCACTCCATACATATATATGGGGAAGTTCTAGCTCCAAATCGGGTTTACAGTGTAAATTGCAGGAACATGAAACCGGCACTAGGAAACAGACTGAGAAACCAGAGTAAAGTTTCACCTGCAACCCGTTCCCTTGGTGCTAGATGAACGAACGTCTCTCCACATGCTCAGTTCTGAGAGATAAGTGTGTGTGAACGCCGTCCTTCACCTAGCTTTTTGGGAACAGCAAGTTTCTTTTCATTTGCAATCTCCAATCCATACATATATATGGGGAGGTACTAGCTCCAACACGATTTACAGTGAAAACTGCAGGAACTTCAAACCGGCACTAGGTAACAGACTGAGAAACCAGAATAATAGTTTCTCTTTCAACCCGTTCCCTTTTGCTAGATGAACGAACTTCTATCCACATGCTCAGTTCTGAGAGACAAGTGTGTGTGAAAGTCGTCCTTCAACTAGCTTGTTGGGAACACAAAGTTTCTTTTCAGTTGCAAATCCTACTTCTTTCATATATATGGGGAGGTACTAGCTCCAACTAGATTTTACAGTGAAAACTGCAGGAACATCAAACCGGCACTAGGAAACATCCTGAGAAACCAGAGTAAAAGTTTCTCCTGCAACCCTTTCCCTTGGTTCTAGGCGAACGATGGTCTCTCCACATGCTCACTTCTGGGAGATAAGGGTGTTTGAAAGGCGTCCTTCACGTAGCTTGTTGGGAACACAAAGATTCTTTTCAGTTGCATACTCCACTCCAAATATATATTTGTGGAAGTACTGGCTTCAACACTGTTTCACAGTGAAAACTGCAATAACTTCAAACCGGCACTAGGAAACAGCCTGAGAAACCAGAGTAATAGTTTCTCCTGCAACCCATTCCCTTTGTGCTAGATGAACGATTATGTCTCCACTTGCTCAGTTCTGAGAGATAAGTGTTTGTGAAAGCCGTCCTTCACCTAGCTTGTTAGGAACACTATGCTTGTTTTCAGCAGCAAACACCAATCCTTACATATATGTGGGGAGGTACTAGCTCCAACTCGGTTTTACAGTGAAAACTGCTGGAAATTCAAACCGGCACTAGGAAACATCCTGAGTAACCAGAGTAAAAGTTCCTCCTTCAACCTGTTCCATTTGTGCTAGGTGAACGTACGACTATCCACATGCTCAATTTTGAGGGATTGGTGTGTGAGAAAGTCGTTTTCACCTAGCTTGTTGGGAACACAAAGTTTCTTTTCAGTTGCAAACTCCACTCCATACATATATATGGGGAGGTACAAGCTTCAAATCGGTTTTACAGTGAAAACTGCAGGCACATCAAACCGACACTAGGAAACAGACTGAGAAACCAGAGTAAAAGTTTCCCCTTCAACACGTTCCCTTTGTGCTAGATGAAAGAACGTCTCTCAACATGCTCAGTTCTGAGATATAATTGTGAGTGAAAGCCTTCCTTCACCTTGCTTTTTGGGAACACAAAGTTTCTTTTCACTTGAAAACTCCACTCCTTATGTATATATGGGGAGGTACTAACTCCAACACTGTTTTACAATGTAAACTACAGAAATTTCAAACCGGCACTAGGAAACAGACTGAGAAACCAGAGTAAAAGATTCTCCTGCCACCCGTTCCCTTGGTGCTAGATGAACGAACGTCTCTCCACATGCTCAGTTCTGAGAGAAAAGTATGTGTGAAAGCTGTCCTTCATCTAGCTTGTTGGGAACACAAAGTTCTTTTCAGTTGCATACTCCACTCCATACATATATATGGGGAGGTACTAACTCCAACACGACTTTACAGTGAAAACTGCAGGAACTTCAAACAGGCACTAGGAAACAGACATAGAAACCAGAGTAAAAGTTTCTCCTGCAAACAGTTCCCTTGGTGCTAGATGAACGATCGTCTCTCCACATTCTCAGGTCTGAGAGATAAGTGTGTGTGAAAGGCGTACTTCACCTACCTTTTTGGGAACACAAAGTTTCTTTTCAGTTGCAAACTCCACTGCATACATATATATGGGGAGGTACTAGCTCAAACTCGGTATTACAGTGAAAACTGCAGGAACTTCAAACCGGCACTAGGAAACAGACTGAGAAACCAGAGTAAAATTTTCTCCTGCAAAACGTTCCCTTGTTGCTAGATGAACGAACGTCTCTCCACATGCTCAGTTCTGAGAGATAAGTGTGTGTGAAAGCCGTCCTTCACTTAGCTTGTTGGGAACACAATGTTTCTTTTCAGTTTCAAACTCAACTGTGTTCATATATATGGGGAGGTACCAGCTCCAACTCGGTTTTACAGAGAAAAATGCAGGAACTTCAAATCGGCCGTAGGGAACAGACTGAGAAACTAGAGTAAAAGTTTCTCCTGCAACCCGTTCCCGTCGTGCTAGGTGAACGAACGTCTCTCCACTTGCTCAGTTCTGAGAGATAAGTGTTTGGGAAAGCCGTCCTTCACCTAGCTTGTTAGGAACACAATGTTGCTTTTCAGCAGCAAACACCAATCCTTACATATATGAGGGGAGGTTCTAGCTCCAACTCGGTTTTACAGTGAAAACTGCAGGAACTTCAAAACGGCACTAGGAAAAAGACTGAGAAACCAGAGTAAAAGTTTCCCTGTAACCGGTTCCCTTGGTGCTAGATGAACGAACGTCTCTCCACATGCTGATTTCTGAGAGATAATTGTGTGTGAAAGCCGTACTTCACCTAGCTTGTTGGGAACACAATGTTTCTCTTCAGTTGCAAACTCCAATCCATACATATATATGGGGAGGTACTAGCTCCAAATCGGTTTTACAGTGAAAACTGCAGGAACTTCAAACCGGCACTAGGAACAGACTGAGAAATAAGATTAAAAGTTTCTCCTGCAAGCCGTTCCCTTGGTGCTAGATGAACTAACGTCTCTCCACATTCTCAGTTCTGAGAGTTAATTGTGTTAAAGCCGTCTTTCACCTAGCTTGTTTTGAACACAAGATTCTTTTGAGTTGCAAATTCCACTCCATACGTATATATGGGGATGTACAAGCTCCAACTCGGTTTTACAGTGAAAATTGCAGGAACTTCATAACGGCACTAGGAAACAGACTGAGAAACCAGAGTAAATTTAATCCTGCAACCCGTTCCCTTTGTGCTAGATGAACGAATGTCTCTCCACATGCTCAGATCTGAGAGATAAGTGTGAGTGAAAGCCGTACTTCACCTAGCTTTTTTGGAACACAAAGATTCTTTTCAGTTGTAAACTCCAGTCCATACATATATATGGGGAGGTACTATCTCCAACTTGGTTTTACAGTGTAAATTGCAAGAACTTCATACCGGCAGTAGGAAATTGACTGAGAAACCAGAGTAAAAGTTACCCCTGCAACCCGTTCCCTTGTTGCTAGATGAACGAACATCTCTCCAAATGCTCAGTTCTGAGAGATAAGTGTGTGTGAACGCCGTCTTTCAACTAGCTTGTTGGGAACACAAAGTTTCTTTTCAGTTGCAAACTCCACTCCATACATATATAAGGGTACGTACTAGCTCCAACTCGGTTTTACAGTGAAAATTGCAGGAACTTCAAACAGGCAATAGGAAACAGACTGAGAAACCAGAGTAAAAGTTTCCCCTGCAAACAGTTCCCTTCGTGCTAGATGAAAGAACGTCTCTCCACATGCTCAGTTCTGAGAGATAAGTGTGTGTGAAAGCCGTCTTCACCTACCTTTTTGGGAACACAAAGTTTCTTTTCACTTGCAAACTCCACTCCATACATATATATGGGGAGGTACTAGCTTCAACCCGGTTTTACAGAGAAAATTGCAGGAACTTCAAACCGGCACTAGGAAACAGACTGAGAAACAAGAGTAAAAGTTTCCCCTGCAACCCGTTCCCTTGGTGCTAGATGAACGAACGTCTCTCCACATACTCAGTTCTGAGAGATATCTGAGTTAAAGCCGTCCTTCACCTAGCTTGTTGGGAACACAATATTCTTTTCAGTTGCAAATTCCACCCCATAAGTATATATGGGTATGTAAAAGCTATAACTCGGTTTTACAGTGAAAACTGCAGGAACTTCATAACGGAACTAGGAAACAGACTGAGAAACCAGAGTAAAAGTTACTCCTGCAACCCGTTCCCTTTGTGCTAGATGAACGAACGTCTATCCACATGCTCATTTCTGAGAGATAAGTAAGTGTGAAAGCCGTACTTCATCTAGATTTTTGGGAACACAAAGTTTCTTTTCATTTCCAAACTCCACTCCATACATATATATGGGGAAGTTCTAGCTCCAAATCGGGTTTACAGTGTAAATTGCAGGAACATGAAACCGGCACTAGGAAACAGACTGAGAAACCAGAGTAAAAGTTTCTCCTGCAAACCGTTCCCTTTGTGCTAGATGAACGAACATCTCTCCACATGCTCAGTTCTGAGAGATAAGTGTGTGTGAACGCCGTCCTTCACCTAGCTTTTTGGGAACACCAAGTTTCTTTTCAGTTGCAAACTCCAATCCATACATATATATGGGGAGGTACTAGCTCCAACACAACTTTACAGTGAAAAATGCAGGAACTTCAAACCTGCACTAGGTAACAGACTGAGCAACCAGAATAATAGTTTCTTTTTCAACCCGTTCCATTTTGCTAGATGAACGAAAGTCTATCCACATGCTCAGTTCTGAGAGACAAGTGTGTGTGAAAGTCGTCCTTCAACTAGCTTGTTGGGAACACAAAGTTTCTTTTCAGTTGCAAATCCTACTTCTTACATATATATGGGGAGGTACTAGCTCCAACTAGATTTTACAGTGAAAACTGCAGGAACATCAAACCAGCACTAGGAAACATCCTGAGAAACCAGAGTAAAAGTTTCTCCTGCAACCCTTTCCGTTGGTGCTAGGCGAACGATCGTCTCTCAACATGCTCACTTCTGGGAGATAAGGGTGTGTGAAAGGCGTCCTTCACATAGCTTGTTGGGAACACAAAGTTTCTTTTCAGTTGCTTACTCCACTCCAAATATATATATGTGGAGTTTCTAGCTCCAACACTGTTTCACAGTGAAAACTGCAATAACTTCAAACCGGCACTAGGAAACAGCCTGAGAAATCAGAGTAAAAGTTTCTCCTGCAACCCGTTCCCTTCGTGCTAGATGAACGAACGTCTCTCCACATGCTCAGTTCTGAGAGATAAGTGTGAGTGAAAGCCGTCCTTCACCTAGGTTTTTGGAACACAAAGTTTCTTTCCAGTTGCAAACTCCACTCCAAACATATATAAGGGTAAGTACTAGCTCCAACTCGGTTTTACAGTGAAAACTGCAGGAACTTCATTCAGGCAATAGGAAACAGACTGAGAAACAAGAGTAAAAGTTTCCCCTGCAACCAGTTCCCTTCGTGCTAGATGAACGAACGTCTCTCCACATGCTCAGTTCTCAGAGATAAGTGTGTGTGAAAGCCGTCTTCACCTAGCTTTTTGGGAACAAAAGGTTTCTTTTCAGTTGCAAACTCCACTCCGTACATATATATGGGGAGGTACTATCTCCAACCCGGTTTTACAGAGAAAACTGCAGGAACTTCAAACCGGCACTAGGAAACAGACTGAGAAACAAGAGTAAAAGTTTCTCCTTCAACCCATTCCCTCGGTGCTAGATGAACGATCGTCTCTCCACATACTCAGTTCTGAGAGATATGTGAGTTAAAGCCGTCCTTCACCTAGCTTGTTGGGAACACAAGATTCTTTTCAGTTGCAAATTCCACTCCATAATTATATATGGGTATGTAAAAGCTCCAACTCGGTTTTACAGTGAAAACTGCAGGAACTTCATAACGGCACTAGGAAACAGACTGAGAAACAAGAGTAAAAGTTTCTCCTTCAACCCATTCCCTCGGTGCTAGATGAACGATCGTCTCTCCACATACTCAGTTCTGAGAGATATGTGAGTTAAAGCCGTCCTTCACCTAGCTTGTTGGGAACACAAGATTCTTTTCAGTTGCAAATTCCACTCCATAATTATATATGGGTATGTAAAAGCTCCAACTCGGTTTTACAGTGAAAACTGCAGGAACTTCATAACGGCACTAGGAAACAGACTGAGAAACCAGAGTAGAAGTTACTCCTGCAACCCGTTCCCTTTGTGCTAGATGAACGAACGTCTATCCACATGCTCATTTCTGAGAGATAAGTGAGTGTGAAAGCCGTACTTCATCTAGATTTTTGGGAACACAAAGTTTCTTTTCATTTCCAAACTCCACTCCATACATATATATGGGGAAGTTCTAGCTCCAAATCGGGTTTACAGTGTAAATTGCAGGAACATGAAACCGGCACTAGGAAACAGACTGAGAAACCAGAGTAAAGTTTCACCTGCAACCCGTTCCCTTGGTGCTAGATGAACGAACGTCTCTCCACATGCTCAGTTCTGAGAGATAAGTGTGTGTGAACGCCGTCCTTCACCTAGCTTTTTGGGAACAGCAAGTTTCTTTTCATTTGCAATCTCCAATCCATACATATATATGGGGAGGTACTAGCTCCAACACGATTTACAGTGAAAACTGCAGGAACTTCAAACCGGCACTAGGTAACAGACTGAGAAACCAGAATAATAGTTTCTCTTTCAACCCGTTCCCTTTTGCTAGATGAACGAACTTCTATCCACATGCTCAGTTCTGAGAGACAAGTGTGTGTGAAAGTCGTCCTTCAACTAGCTTGTTGGGAACACAAAGTTTCTTTTCAGTTGCAAATCCTACTTCTTTCATATATATGGGGAGGTACTAGCTCCAACTAGATTTTACAGTGAAAACTGCAGGAACATCAAACCGGCACTAGGAAACATCCTGAGAAACCAGAGTAAAAGTTTCTCCTGCAACCCTTTCCCTTGGTTCTAGGCGAACGATGGTCTCTCCACATGCTCACTTCTGGGAGATAAGGGTGTTTGAAAGGCGTCCTTCACGTAGCTTGTTGGGAACACAAAGATTCTTTTCAGTTGCATACTCCACTCCAAATATATATTTGTGGAAGTACTGGCTTCAACACTGTTTCACAGTGAAAACTGCAATAACTTCAAACCGGCACTAGGAAACAGCCTGAGAAACCAGAGTAATAGTTTCTCCTGCAACCCATTCCCTTTGTGCTAGATGAACGATTATGTCTCCACTTGCTCAGTTCTGAGAGATAAGTGTTTGTGAAAGCCGTCCTTCACCTAGCTTGTTAGGAACACTATGCTTGTTTTCAGCAGCAAACACCAATCCTTACATATATGTGGGGAGGTACTAGCTCCAACTCGGTTTTACAGTGAAAACTGCTGGAAATTCAAACCGGCACTAGGAAACATCCTGAGTAACCAGAGTAAAAGTTCCTCCTTCAACCTGTTCCATTTGTGCTAGGTGAACGTACGACTATCCACATGCTCAATTTTGAGGGATTGGTGTGTGAGAAAGTCGTTTTCACCTAGCTTGTTGGGAACACAAAGTTTCTTTTCAGTTGCAAACTCCACTCCATACATATATATGGGGAGGTACAAGCTTCAAATCGGTTTTACAGTGAAAACTGCAGGCACATCAAACCGACACTAGGAAACAGACTGAGAAACCAGAGTAAAAGTTTCCCCTTCAACACGTTCCCTTTGTGCTAGATGAAAGAACGTCTCTCAACATGCTCAGTTCTGAGATATAATTGTGAGTGAAAGCCTTCCTTCACCTTGCTTTTTGGGAACACAAAGTTTCTTTTCACTTGAAAACTCCACTCCTTATGTATATATGGGGAGGTACTAACTCCAACACTGTTTTACAATGTAAACTACAGAAATTTCAAACCGGCACTAGGAAACAGACTGAGAAACCAGAGTAAAAGATTCTCCTGCCACCCGTTCCCTTGGTGCTAGATGAACGAACGTCTCTCCACATGCTCAGTTCTGAGAGAAAAGTATGTGTGAAAGCTGTCCTTCATCTAGCTTGTTGGGAACACAAAGTTCTTTTCAGTTGCATACTCCACTCCATACATATATATGGGGAGGTACTAACTCCAACACGACTTTACAGTGAAAACTGCAGGAACTTCAAACAGGCACTAGGAAACAGACATAGAAACCAGAGTAAAAGTTTCTCCTGCAAACAGTTCCCTTGGTGCTAGATGAACGATCGTCTCTCCACATTCTCAGGTCTGAGAGATAAGTGTGTGTGAAAGGCGTACTTCACCTACCTTTTTGGGAACACAAAGTTTCTTTTCAGTTGCAAACTCCACTGCATACATATATATGGGGAGGTACTAGCTCAAACTCGGTATTACAGTGAAAACTGCAGGAACTTCAAACCGGCACTAGGAAACAGACTGAGAAACCAGAGTAAAATTTTCTCCTGCAAAACGTTCCCTTGTTGCTAGATGAACGAACGTCTCTCCACATGCTCAGTTCTGAGAGATAAGTGTGTGTGAAAGCCGTCCTTCACTTAGCTTGTTGGGAACACAATGTTTCTTTTCAGTTTCAAACTCAACTGTGTTCATATATATGGGGAGGTACTAGCTCCAACTCGGTTTTACAGAGAAAAATGCAGGAACTTCAAACCGGCCGTAGGGAACAGACTGAGAAACTAGAGTAAAAGTTTCTCCTGCAACCCGTTCCCGTCGTGCTAGGTGAACGAACGTCTCTCCACTTGCTCAGTTCTGAGAGATAAGTGTTTGGGAAAGCCGTCCTTCACCTAGCTTGTTAGGAACACAATGTTGCTTTTCAGCAGCAAACACCAATCCTTACATATATGAGGGGAGGTTCTAGCTCCAACTCGGTTTTACAGTGAAAACTGCAGGAACTTCAAAACGGCACTAGGAAAAAGACTGAGAAACCAGAGTAAAAGTTTCCCTGTAACCGGTTCCCTTGGTGCTAGATGAACGAACGTCTCTCCACATGCTGATTTCTGAGAGATAATTGTGTGTGAAAGCCGTACTTCACCTAGCTTGTTGGGAACACAATGTTTCTCTTCAGTTGCAAACTCCAATCCATACATATATATGGGGAGGTACTAGCTCCAAATCGGTTTTACAGTGAAAACTGCAGGAACTTCAAACCGGCACTAGGAACAGACTGAGAAATAAGATTAAAAGTTTCTCCTGCAAGCCGTTCCCTTGGTGCTAGATGAACTAACGTCTCTCCACATTCTCAGTTCTGAGAGTTAATTGTGTTAAAGCCGTCTTTCACCTAGCTTGTTTTGAACACAAGATTCTTTTGAGTTGCAAATTCCACTCCATACGTATATATGGGGATGTACAAGCTCCAACTCGGTTTTACAGTGAAAATTGCAGGAACTTCATAACGGCACTAGGAAACAGACTGAGAAACCAGAGTAAATTTAATCCTGCAACCCGTTCCCTTTGTGCTAGATGAACGAATGTCTCTCCACATGCTCAGATCTGAGAGATAAGTGTGAGTGAAAGCCGTACTTCACCTAGCTTTTTTGGAACACAAAGATTCTTTTCAGTTGTAAACTCCAGTCCATACATATATATGGGGAGGTACTATCTCCAACTTGGTTTTACAGTGTAAATTGCAAGAACTTCATACCGGCAGTAGGAAATTGACTGAGAAACCAGAGTAAAAGTTTCCCCTGCAACCCGTTCCCTTGGTGCTAGATGAACGAACATCTCTCCAAATGCTCAGTTCTGAGAGATAAGTGTGTGTGAACGCCGTCTTTCAACTAGCTTGTTGGGAACACAAAGTTTCTTTCAGTTGCAAACTCAACTCCATACATATATAAGGGTAAGTACTAGCTCCAACTCGGTTTTACAGTGAAAATTGCAGGAACTTCAAACAGGCAATAGGAAACAGACTGAGAAACCAGAGTAAAAGTTTCCCCTGCAAACAGTTCCCTTCGTGCTAGATGAAAGAACGTCTCTCCACATGCTCAGTTCTGAGAGATAAGTGTGTGTGAAAGCCGTCTTCACCTACCTTTTTGGGAACACAAAGTTTCTTTTCACTTGCAAACTCCACTCCATACATATATATGGGGAGGTACTAGCTTCAACCCGGTTTTACAGAGAAAATTGCAGGAACTTCAAACCGGCACTAGGAAACAGACTGAGAAACAAGAGTAAAAGTTTCCCCTGCAACCCGTTCCCTTGGTGCTAGATGAACGAACGTCTCTCCACATACTCAGTTCTGAGAGATATCTGAGTTAAAGCCGTCCTTCACCTAGCTTGTTGGGAACACAATATTCTTTTCAGTTGCAAATTCCACCCCATAAGTATATATGGGTATGTAAAAGCTATAACTCGGTTTTACAGTGAAAACTGCAGGAACTTCATAACGGAACTAGGAAACAGACTGAGAAACCAGAGTAAAAGTTACTCCTGCAACCCGTTCCCTTTGTGCTAGATGAACGAACGTCTATCCACATGCTCATTTCTGAGAGATAAGTAAGTGTGAAAGCCGTACTTCATCTAGATTTTTGGGAACACAAAGTTTCTTTTCATTTCCAAACTCCACTCCATACATATATATGGGGAAGTTCTAGCTCCAAATCGGGTTTACAGTGTAAATTGCAGGAACATGAAACCGGCACTAGGAAACAGACTGAGAAACCAGAGTAAAAGTTTCTCCTGCAAACCGTTCCCTTTGTGCTAGATGAACGAACATCTCTCCACATGCTCAGTTCTGAGAGATAAGTGTGTGTGAACGCCGTCCTTCACCTAGCTTTTTGGGAACACCAAGTTTCTTTTCAGTTGCAAACTCCAATCCATACATATATATGGGGAGGTACTAGCTCCAACACAACTTTACAGTGAAAAATGCAGGAACTTCAAACCTGCACTAGGTAACAGACTGAGCAACCAGAATAATAGTTTCTTTTTCAACCCGTTCCATTTTGCTAGATGAACGAAAGTCTATCCACATGCTCAGTTCTGAGAGACAAGTGTGTGTGAAAGTCGTCCTTCAACTAGCTTGTTGGGAACACAAAGTTTCTTTTCAGTTGCAAATCCTACTTCTTACATATATATGGGGAGGTACTAGCTCCAACTAGATTTTACAGTGAAAACTGCAGGAACATCAAACCAGCACTAGGAAACATCCTGAGAAACCAGAGTAAAAGTTTCTCCTGCAACCCTTTCCGTTGGTGCTAGGCGAACGATCGTCTCTCAACATGCTCACTTCTGGGAGATAAGGGTGTGTGAAAGGCGTCCTTCACATAGCTTGTTGGGAACACAAAGTTTCTTTTCAGTTGCTTACTCCACTCCAAATATATATATATGTGGAGTTTCTAGCTCCAACACTGTTTCACAGTGAAAACTGCAATAACTTCAAACCGGCACTAGGAAACAGCCTGAGAAATCAGAGTAAAAGTTTCTCCTGCAACCCGTTCCCTTCGTGCTAGATGAACGAATATCTCTCCACTTGTTCAGTTCTGAGAGATAAGTGTTTGTGAAAGCCGTCCTTCACCTAGCTTGTTAGGAACACAATGCTTCTTTTCAACAGCAAACACCAATCCTTACATATATGTGGGGAGGTACTAGCACCAACTCGGTTTTACAGTGAAAACTGCTGGAAATTCAAACCGGCACTAGGAAACATCCTGAGTAACCAGAGTAAAAGTTCCTCCTGCATCCCGTTCCATTTGTGCTAGGTGAATGTACGACTATCCACATGCTCAGTTTTGAGGGATAGGTGTGTGTGAAAGTCGTCTTTCAACTAGCTTGTTGGGAACACAAAGTTTCTTTTCAGTTGCAAACCCCACTCCATACATATATATGGGGAGGTACAAGCTCCAACAAGATTTTACAGTGAAAACTGCAGGAACTTCAAACCGCCACTAGGAAACAGACTGAGAAACCAGAGTAAAAGTTTCCCCTGCAACCCGTTCCCTTCGTGCTAGATGAACGAACTTCTATCCACATGCTCAGTTCTGAGAGATAAGTGTGTGTGAACGCCGTTCTTCACCTAGCTTTTTGGGAAAACAAAGTTTCTTTTCAGTTGCAAACTCCACTCCATAAATATATATGGGGAGGTACTAGCTCCAAATCGACTTTACAGTGAAAACTACAGGAACTTCAAACCGGCACTAGGTAACAGACTGAGAAACCAGAGTAATAGTTTCTCTTTCAACCCGTTCCCTTTTGATAGATGAACGAACGTCTATCCACATTCTCAGTTCTGAGAGACAAGTGTGTGTGAAAGCCGTCCTTCACCTAGCTTGTTGTGAACACAAAGTTTCTATTCATTTGCAACTCCTACTTCTTACATATATATGGGGAGGTACTAGCTCCAACTCGGTTTCACAGTGAAAACTTCAGGAACATCAAACCGGCACTAGGAAACATCCTGAGAAACCACAGTAAAAGTTTCTCGTGCAAACCGTTCCCTTGGTGCTAGACGAACGAACGTCTCTCCACATGCTCACTTCTGGGAGATAAGTGTGTGTGAAAGACGTCCTTCACCTAACTTGTTGGGAACACAAAATTTCTTTTCAGTTGTGTACTCCAATCCAAATATATATATGTGGAGTTACAAGCTCCAACTCTTTTTCACAGTAAAAACTGCAATAACTTCAAACAGGCACTAGTAAACATCCTGAGAAACTAGAGTAAAAGATTCTCCTGCAACCCGTTCCCATTGTGCTAGATGAATGAACATCTCTCCACTTGCTCAGTTCTGAGGGATAAGTGTTTGTGAAGCCGTCCTTCACCTAGCTTGTTAGGAACACAATGTTTCTTTTCATCATCAAACACCAATCCTTACATATATGTGGGGAGGTACTAGCTCCAACTCGGTTTTACAGTGAAAACTGCAGGAAATTCAAACCGGCACTACGAAACATCCTGAGAAACCAGAGTAAATGTTCCTCCTGCAACCCGTTCCATTTGAGCTAGATGAACGAACGACTATCCACATGCTCAGTTCTGAGGGATAGTGTGTGTGAAAGTCGTCTTTCAACTTGCTTGTTGGGAACACAAAGTTTCTTTTCAGTTGCAAACTCCACTCCACACATATATATGGGGAGGTACTAGCTCCAACACGACTTTACAGTGAAAACTGCAGGAACTTCAAACAGGCACTATGAAACAGACTGAGAAACCAGAGTAAAATTTTCTCCTGCAAACATTTCCCTTGGTGCTAGATGAACGATCGTCCCTCCACATGCTCAATTCTGAGAGATAACTGTGTGTGAAAGCCGTCCTTCACATATCTTGTTGGGAACACAAAGTTTCTTTTCAGTTGCAGACTCCACTCCATACATATATATGGGGAGGTACTAGCTCCAACTCGGTTTTACTGTGAAAACTGCAGGAACTTCAAACCGGCACTAGGAAACAGACTGAGAAACCACAGTAAAAGTTTCTCCTGCCACCCGTTCCCTTGGTGCTAGATGAACGATCGTCTCTCCACATGCTCAATTCTGAGAGATAAGTGTGTGTGAAAGCCGTCCTTCACTTATCTTGTTGGGAACACAAAGTTTCTTTTCAGTTGCAAACTCCACTCCATACATATATATGGGGAGGTACTAGCTCCAACTCGGTTTTACTGTGAAAACTGCAGGAACTTCAAACAGGCACTAGGAAACAGACTGAGAAACCAGAGTAAAATTTCTCCTGCAAAAGGTTCCCTTGTTGCTAGATGAACGGACGTCTCCCAACATGCTCAGTTCTGAGAAATAAGTGTGTGTGAAAGCCGTCCTTCACCTATCTTGTTGGGAACACAATGTTTGTTTTCAGTTGCAAACACCAGTCCATACTTATATATAGGGAGGTACTAGCTCCAACTCTGTTTTATTGTGAAAACTGCAGGAACTTCAAACCGGCACTAGGAAACAGACTGAGAAACCATAGTAAAAGTTTCTGCTGCCACCCGTTCCCTTGGTGCTAGATGAACGAACGTCTCTCCACATGCTCAGTTCTGAGAGATAAGTGTGTGTGAAAGCCATCCTTCATCTAGCTTGTTGGGAACAGATAGGTTCTTTTCAGTTGCAAACACCACTCCATACATATATATGCGGAGGTACTATCTCCAACTCAGCTTTACAGTGAAAACTGCAGGAAATTCAAACTGGCACTAGGAAACAAACTGTAAAACCAGAGAAAAACTTTCTCCTGCAACCCGTTCACTTTGTGCTAGATGAACGAACGTCTATCCACATGCTCATTTCTGAGAGATAATTGAGTGTGAAAGCCGTCCTTCACCTAGCTTGTTGGGAACACAAAGTTTCTTTTCAATTGCATACTCCAATCCAAATATATATATTTGGAGGTAATAGCTCCAACTCTGTTTCACAGTGAAAACTGCAATAACTTCAAACCGGCACTAGGAAACATCCTGAGAAACTACAGTAAAAGTTTCTCCTGCAATCAGTTCCCTTTGTGCTAGATGAACGAACATCTCTCCACTTGCTCAGTTCTGAGGGATAAGTGTTTGTGAAAGCCGTCCTTCACCTATGTTGTTGGGAACACAATGTTTGTTTTCAGTTGCAAACTCCACTCCATACTTATATATAGGGAGGTACTAGCTCCAACTCTGTTTTATTGTGAAAAATGCAGGAACTTCAAACCGGCACTAGGAAACAGACTGAGAAACCAGAGTAAAAGTTACACCTGCAACCCGTTCCCTTTGTGCTAGATGAACGAACGTCTATCCACATGCTCATTTCTGAGAGATAATTGAGTGTGAAAGCCGTCCTTCATCTAGATTTTTGGGAACACAAAGTTTCTTTTCATTTCCAAACTCCACTCCATACATATATATGGGGAAGTACTAGTTCCAAATCGGTTTTACAATGTAAATTGCAGGAACATGAAACCGGCACTAGGAAACAGACTGAGAAACCAGAGTAAAAGTTTCTACTGCAACCAGTTCCCTTGGTGCTAGATGAACGAACATCTCTCCACATGCTCAGTTCTGAGAGATAAGTGTGTGTGAACGCCGTCCTTCACATAGCTTTTTGGGAAAACCAAGTTTTTTTTCAGTTGCAAAATCCAATCCATACATATATATGGGGAGGTACTAGCTCCAACACGACTCTGCAGTGAAAACTGCAGGAACTTCAAACCGGCACTAGGTAACAGACTGAGAAACCAGAGTAATAGTTTCTCTTTCAACCCGTTCCCTTTTGCTAGATGAACGAAAGTCTATCCACATGCTCAGTTCTGAGAGACAAGTGTGTGTGAAAGTCATCCTTCAACTAGCTTGTTGGGAACACAAAGTTTCTATTCAGTTGCAAATCCTACTTCTTACATATATATTGGGAGGTACTAGCTCCAACTAGATTTTACAGTGAAAACTGCAGGAACATCAAACCGGCACTAGGAAACATCCTGAGAAACCAGAGTAAAAGTTTCTCCTGCAAACCGTTCCCTTGGTGCTAGGCGAACGATCGTCTCTCCACATGCTCACTTCTTCGAGATAAGGGTGTGCGAAAGGCGTCCTTCACATAGCTTGTTGGGAACACAAAGTTTCTTTTCAGTTGCATACTCCACTCCAAATATATATATGTGGAGGTACTAGCTCCAACACTGTTTCACAGTGAAAACTGCAATAACTTCAAACCGGCACTAGGAAATAGCCTGAGAAACCAGAGTAAAAGTTTCACCTGCAACCCATTCCCTTTGTGCTAGATGAACGATTATGTCTCCACTTGCTCAGTTCTGAGAGATAAGTGTTTGTGAAAGCCGTCCTTCACCTAGCTTGTTAGGAACACTATGCTTGTTTTCAACAGCAAACACCAATCCTTACATATATGTGGGGAGGTACTAGCTCCAACTCGGTTTTACAGTGAAAACTGCTGGAAATTCAAACCGGCACTAGGAAACATCCTGAGTAACCAGAGTAAAAGTTCCTCCTGCAACCTGTTCCATTTGTGCTAGGTGAACGTACGACTATCCACATGCTCAATTGTGAGGGATAGGTGTGTGAGAAAGTCGTCTTTCACCTAGCTTGTTGGGAACACAAAGTTTCTTTTCAGTTGCAAACTCCACTCCATACATATATATGGGGAGGTACAAGCTTCAAATCGGTTTTACAGTGAAAACTGCAGGCACATCAAACAGACACTAGGAAACAGACTGAGAAACCAGAGTAAAAGTTTCTCCTTCAACACGTTCCCTTTGTGCTAGATGAAAGAACGTCTCTCAACATGCTCAGTTCTGAGATATAATTGTGTGTGAAAGCCTTCCTTCACCTTGCTTTTTGGGAACACAAAGTTTCTTTTCACTTGCAAACTCCACTCCTTATGTATATATGGGGAGGTACTAACTCCAACACTGTTTTACAATGTAAACTACAGAAACTTCAAACCGGCACTAGGAAACAGACTGAGAAACCAGAGTAAAAGATTCTCCTGCCACCCGTTCCCTTGGTGCTAGATGAACGAAAGTCTCTCCACATGCTCAGTTCTGAGAGATAAGTGTGTGTGAAAGCCGTCCTTCACCTAGCTTGTTCGGAACACAATGTTGCTTTTCAGCAGCAAACACCAATCCTTACATATATGAGGGGAGGTACTAGCTCCAACTCGGTTTTACAGTGAAAACTGCAGGAACTTCAAACCGGCACTAGGAAACAGACTGAGAAACCAGAGTAAAATTTAATCCTGCCACCCGTTCCCTTTGTGCTAGATGAACGAATGTCTCTCCACATGCTCAGTTCTGAGAGATAAGTGTGAGTGAAAGCCGTCCTTCACCTAGCTTTTTTGGAACACAAAGATTCTTTTCAGTTGTAAACTCCAATCCATACATATATATGGGGAGGTACTATCTCCAACTTGGTTTTACAGTGTAAATTGCAAGAACTTCATACCGGCAGTAGGAAATTGACTGAGAAACCAGAGTAAAAGTTTCCCCTGCAACCCGTTCCCTTGGTGCTAGATGAACGAACATCTCTCCAAATGCTCAGTTCTGATAGATTAGTGTGTGTGAACGCCGTCTTTCAACTAGCTTGTTGGGAACACAAAGTTTCTTTTCAGTTGCAAACTCCACTCCATACATATATAAGGGTAAGTACTAGCTCCAACTCGGTTTTACAGTGAAAATTGCAGGAACTTCAAACAGGCAATAGGAAACAGACTGAGAAACCAGAGTAAAAGTTTCCCCTGCAAACAGTTCCCTTCGTGCTAGATGAACGAACGTCTCTCCACATGCTCAGTTCTGAGAGATAAGTGTGTGTGAAAGCCGTCTTCACCTAGCTTTTTGGGAACTCAAAGTTTCTTTTCAGTTGATAACTCCACTCCATACATATATATGGGAAGGTACTAGCTTCAACCCGGTTTTACAGAGAAAATTGCAGGAACTTCAAACCGGCACTAGGAAACAGACTGAGAAACAAGAGTAAAAGTTTCCCCTGCAACCCGTTCCCTTGGTGCTAGATGAACGAACGTCTCTCCACATACTCAGTTCTGAGAGATATGTGAGTTAAAGCCGTCCTTCACCTAGCTTGTTGGGAACACAAGATTCTTCTCAGTTGCAAATTCCACTCCATAAGTATATATGGGTATGTAAAATCTATAACTCGGTTTTACAGTGAAAACTGCAGGAACTTCATAACGGAACTAGGAAACAGACTGAGAAACCAGAGTAAAAGTTACTCCTGCAACCCGTTCCCTTTGTGCTAGATGAACGAACGTCTATCCACATGCTCATTTCTGAGAGATAAGTAAGTGTGAAAGCCGTACTTCATCTAGATTTTTGGGAACACAAAGTTTCTTTTCATTTCCAAACTCCACTCCATACATATATATGGGGAAGTTCTAGCTCCAAATCGGGTTTACAGTGTAAATTGCAGGAACATGAAACCGGCACTAGGAAACAGACTGAGAAACTAGAGTAAAAGATTCTCCTGCAACCCGTTCCCTTTGTGCTAGATGAACGAACATCTCTCCACTTGCTCAGTTCTGAGGGATAAGTGTTTGTGAAAGCCGTCCTTCACCTAGCTTGTTAGGAACGCAATGTTTCTTTTCATCATCAAACACCAATCCTTACATATATGTGGGGAGGTACTAGCTCCAACTTGGTTTTACAGTGAAAACTGCAGGAAATTCAAACCGGCACTAGGAAACAGACTGAGAAACCAGAGTAAAATTTTCTCCTGCAAAAAGTTCCCTTGGTGCTAGATGAACGATCGTCTCTCCACATGCTCAATTCTGAGAGATAAGTGTGTGTGAAAGCCGTCCTTCACTTATCTTGTTGGGAACACAAAGTTTCTTTTCAGTTGCAAACTCCACTCCATACATATATATGGGGAGGTACTAGCTCCAACTCGGTTTTACTGTGAAAACTGCAGGAACTTCAAACAGGCACTAGGAAACAGACTGAGAAACCAGAGTAAAAGTTTCTCCTGCAAAAGGTTCCCTTGTTGCTAGATGAACGAACGTCTCTCCACATGCTCAGTTCTGAGAAATAAGTGTGTGTGAAAGCCGTCCTTCACCTATCTTGTTGGGAACACAATGTTTGTTTTCAGTTGCAAACTCCACTCCATACTTATATATAGGGAGGTACTAGCTCCAACTCTGTTTTATTGTGAAAACTGCAGGAACTTCAAACCGGCACTAGGAAACAGACTGAGAAACCATAGTAAAAGTTTCTGCTGCCACCCGTTCCCTTGGTGCTAGATGAACGAACGTCTCTCCACATGCTCAGTTCTGAGAGATAAGTGTGTGTGAAAGCCATCCTTCATCTAGCTTGTTGGGAACAGATAGGTTCTTTTCAGTTGCAAACACCACTCCATACATATATATGCGGAGGTACTATCTCCAACTCAGCTTTACAGTGAAAACTGCAGGAAATTCAAACCGGCACTAGGAAACAAACTGTAAAACCAGAGAAAAACTTTCTCCTGCAAACCGTTCACTTTGTGCTAGATGAACGAACGTCTATCCACATGCTCATTTCTGAGAGATAATTGAGTGTGAAAGCCGTCCTTCACCTAGCTTGTTGGGAACACAAAGTTTCTTTTCAATTGCATACTCCAATCCAAATATATATATGTGGAGGTAATAGCTCCAACTCTGTTTCACAGTGAAAACTGCAATAACTTCAAACCGGCACTAGGAAACATCCTGAGAAACTACAGTAAAAGTTTCTCCTGCAATCAGTTCCCTTTGTGCTAGATGAACGAACATCTCTCCACTTGCTCAGTTCTGAGGGATAAGTGTTTGTGAAAGCCGTCCTTCACCTATGTTGTTGGGAACACAATGTTTGTTTTCAGTTGCAAACTCCACTCCATACTTATATATAGGGAGGTACTAGCTCCAACTCTGTTTTATTGTGAAAACTGCAGGAACTTCAAACCGGCACTAGGAAACAGACTGAGAAACCAGAGTAATAGTTACTCCTGCAACCCGTTCCCTTTGTGCTAGATGAACGAACGTCTATCCACATGCTCATTTCTGAGAGATAATTGAGTGTGAAAGCCGTCCTTCATCTAGATTTTTGGGAACACAAAGTTTCTTTTCATTTCCAAACTCCACTCCATACATATATATGGGGAAGTACTAGTTCCAAATCGGTTTTACAATGTAAATTGCAGGAACATGAAACCGGCACTAGGAAACAGACTGAGAAACCAGAGTAAAAGTTTCTACTGCAACCAGTTCCCTTGGTGCTAGATGAACGAACATCTCTCCACATGCTCAGTTCTGAGAGATAAGTGTGTGTGAACGCCGTCCTTCACATAGCTTTTTGGGAAAACCAAGTTTTTTTCAGTTGCAAAATCCAATCCATACATATATATGGGGAGGTACTAGCTCCAACACGACTCTGCAGTGAAAACTGCAGGAACTTCAAACCGGCACTAGGTAACAGACTGAGAAACCAGAGTAATAGTTTCTCTTTCAACCCGTTCCCTTTTGCTAGATGAACGAAAGTCTATCCACATGCTCAGTTCTGAGAGACAAGTGTGTGTGAAAGTCATCCTTCAACTAGCTTGTTGGGAACACAAAGTTTCTATTCAGTTGCAAATCCTACTTCTTACATATATATTGGGAGGTACTAGCTCCAACTAGATTTTACAGTGAAAACTGCAGGAACATCAAACCGGCACTAGGAAACATCCTGAGAAACCAGAGTAAAAGTTTCTCCTGCAAACCGTTCCCTTGGTGCTAGGCGAACGATCGTCTCTCCACATGCTCACTTCTTCGAGATAAGGGTGTGCGAAAGGCGTCCTTCACATAGCTTGTTGGGAACACAAAGTTTCTTTTCAGTTGCATACTCCACTCCAAATATATATATGTGGAGGTACTAGCTCCAACACTGTTTCACAGTGAAAACTGCAATAACTTCAAACCGGCACTAGGAAATAGCCTGAGAAACCAGAGTAAAAGTTTCACCTGCAACCCATTCCCTTTGGCTAGATGAACGATTATGTCTCCACTTGCTCAGTTCTGAGAGATAAGTGTTTGTGAAAGCCGTCCTTCACCTAGCTTGTTAGGAACACTATGCTTGTTTTCAGCAGCAAACACCAATCCTTATATATATGTGGGGAGGTACTAGCTCCAACTCGGTTTTACAGTGAAAACTGCTGGAAATTCAAACCGGCACTAGGAAACATCCTGAGTAACCAGAGTAAAAGTTCCTCCTGCAACCTGTTCCATTTGTGCTAGGTGAACGTACGACTATCCACATGCTCAATTTTGAGGGATAGGTGTGTGAGAAAGTCGTCTTTCACCTAGCTTGTTGGGAACACAAAGTTTCTTTTCAGTTGCAAACTCCACTCCATACATATATATGGGGAGGTACAAGCTTCAAATCGGTTTTACAGTGAAAACTGCAGGCACATCAAACAGACACTAGGAAACAGACTGAGAAACCAGAGTAAAAGTTTCTCCTTCAACACGTTCCCTTTGTGCTAGATGAAAGAACGTCTCTCAACATGCTCAGTTCTGAGATATAATTGTGTGTGAAAGCCTTCCTTCACCTTGCTTTTTGGGAACACAAAGTTTCTTTTCACTTGCAAACTCCACTCCTTATGTATATATGGGGAGGTACTAACTCCAACACTGTTTTACAATGTAAACTACAGAAACTTCAAACCGGCACTAGGAAACAGACTGAGAAACCAGAGAAAAGATTCTCCTGCCACCCGTTCCCTTGGTGCTAGATGAACGAAAGTCTCTCCACATGCTCAGTTCTGAGAGATAAGTGTGTGTGAAAGCCGTCCTTCACCTAGCTTGTTCGGAACACAATGTTGCTTTTCAGCAGCAAACACCAATCCTTACATATATGAGGGGAGGTACTAGCTCCAACTCGGTTTTACAGTGAAAACTGCAGGAACTTCAAAACGGCACTAGGAAAAAGACTGAGAAACCAGAGTAAAGTTTCCCTGTAACCGGTTCCCTTGGTGCTAGATGAACGAATGTCTCTCCACATGCTGATTTCTGAGAGATAATTGTGTGTGAAAGCCGTCCTTCACCTAGCTTGTTGGGAACACAATGTTTCTCTTCAGTTGCAAACTCCAATCCATACATATATATGGGGAGGTACTAGCTCCAACTCGGTTTTACAGTGAAAACTGCAGGAACTTCAAACCGGCACTAGGAAACAGACTGAGAAACCAGAGTAAAATTTAATCCTGCAACCCGTTCCCTTTGTGCTAGATGAACGAATGTCTCTCCACATGCTCAGTTCTGAGAGATAAGTGTGAGTGAAAGCCGTCCTTCACCTAGCTTTTTTGGAACACAAAGATTCTTTTCAGTTGTAAACTCCAATCCATACATATATATGGGGAGGTACTATCTCCAACTTGGTTTTACAGTGTAAATTGCAAGAACTTCATACCGGCAGTAGGAAATTGACTGAGAAACCAGAGTAAAAGTTTCCCCTGCAACCCGTTCCCTTGGTGCTAGATGAACGAACATCTCTCCAAATGCTCAGTTCTGAGAGATTAGTGTGTGTGAACGCCGTCTTTCAACTAGCTTGTTGGGAACACAAAGTTTCTTTTCAGTTGCAAACTCCACTCCATACATATATAAGGGTAAGTACTAGCTCCAACTCGGTTTTACAGTGAAAATTGCAGGAACTTCAAACAGGCAATAGGAAACAGACTGAGAAACCAGAGTAAAAGTTTCCCCTGCAAACAGTTCCCTTCGTGCTAGATGAACGAACGTCTCTCCACATGCTCAGTTCTGAGAGATAAGTGTGTGTGAAAGCCGTCTTCACCTAGCTTTTTGGGAACACAAAGTTTCTTTTCAGTTGATAACTCCACTCCATACATATATATGGGAAGGAACTAGCTTCAACCCGGTTTTACAGAGAAAATTGCAGGAACTTCAAACCGGCACTAGGAAACAGACTGAGAAACAAGAGTAAAAGTTTCCCCTGCAACCCGTTCCCTTGGTGCTAGATGAACGAACGTCTCTCCACATACTCAGTTCTGAGAGATATGTGAGTTAAAGCCGTCCTTCACCTAGCTTGTTGGGAACACAAGATTCTTCTCAGTTGCAAATTCCACTCCATAAGTATATATGGGTATGTAAAATCTATAACTCGGTTTTACAGTGAAAACTGCAGGAACTTCATAACGGAACAAGGAAACAGACTGAGAAACCAGAGTAAAAGTTACTCCTGCAACCCGTTCCCTTTGTGCTAGATGAACGAACGTCTATCCACATGCTCATTTCTGAGAGATAAGTAAGTGTGAAAGCCGTACTTCATCTAGATTTTTGGGAACACAAAGTTTCTTTTCATTTCCAAACTCCACTCCATACATATATATGGGGAAGTTCTAGCTCCAAATCGGGTTTACAGTGTAAATTGCAGGAACATGAAACCGGCACTAGGAAACAGACTGAGAAACCAGAGTAAAAGTTTCTCCTGCAACCCGTTCCCTTGGTGCTAGATGAACGAACATCTCTCCACATGCTCAGTTCTGTGAGATAAGTGTGTGTGAACGCCGTCCTTCACCTAGCTTTTTGGGAAAACCAATTTCCTTTTCAGTTGCAAACTCCAATCCATACATATATATGGGGAGGTACTAGCTCCAACACGAATTTACAGTGAAAACTGCAGGAACTTCAAACCGGCACTAGGTAACAGACTGAGCAACCAGAATAATAGTTTCTCTTTCAACCCGTTCACTTTTGCTATATGAACGAACGTCTATCCACATGCTCAGTTGTGAGAGACAAGTGTGTGTGAAAGTCGTCCTTCAACTAGCTTGTTGGGAACACAAAGTTTCTTTTCAGTTGCAAATCCTACTTCTTACATATATATGGGGAGGTACTAGCTCCAACTAGATTTTACAGTGAAAACTGCAGGAACATCAAACCAGCACTAGGAAACATCCTGAGATATCAGAGTAAAAGTTTCTCCTGCAACCATTTCCCTTGGTGCTAGGCGAACGATCGTCTCTCCACATGCTCACTTCTGGGAGATAAGGGTGTGTGAAAGGCGTCCTTCACATAGCTTGTTGGGAACACAAAGTTTCTTTTCAGTTGCTTACTCCACTCCAAATATATATATGTGGAGTTTCTAGCTCCAACACTGTTTCACAGTGAAAACTGCAATAACTTCAAACCGGCACTAGGAAACAGCCTGAGAAATCAGAGTAAAAGTTTCTCCTGCAACCCGTTCCCTTTGTGCTAGATGAACGATTATGTCTCCACTTGCTCAGTTCTGAGAGATAAGTGTTTGTGAAAGCCGTCCTTCACCTAGCTTGTTAGGAACACTATGCTTGTTTTCAGCAGCAAACACCAATCCTTACATATATGTGGGGAGGTACTAGCTCCAACTCGGTTTTACAGTGAAAACTGCTGGAAATTCAAACCGGCACTAGGAAACATCCTGAGTAACCAGAGTAAAAGTTCCTCCTGCAACCTGTTCCATTTGTGCTAGGTGAACGTACGACTATCCACATGCTCAATTTTGAGGGATAGGTGTGTGAGAAAGTCGTCTTTCACCTAGCTTGTTGGGAACACAAAGTTTCTTTTCAGTTGCAAACTCCACTCCATACATATATATGGGGAGGTACAAGCTTCAAATCGGTTTTACAGTGAAAACTGCAGGCACATCAAACAGACACTAGGAAACAGACTGAGAAACCAGAGTAAAAGTTTCTCCTTCAACACGTTCCCTTTGTGCTAGATGAAAGAACGTCTCTCAACATGCTCAGTTCTGAGATATAATTGTGTGTGAAAGCCTTCCTTCACCTTGCTTTTTGGGAACACAAAGTTTCTTTTCACTTGCAAACTCCACTCCTTATGTATATATGGGGAGGTACTAACTCCAACACTGTTTTACAATGTAAACTACAGAAACTTCAAACCGGCACTAGGAAACAGACTGAGAAACCAGAGTAAAAGATTCTCCTGCCACCCGTTCCCTTGGTGCTAGATGAACGAAAGTCTCTCCACATGCTCAGTTCTGAGAGATAAGTGTGTGTGAAAGCCGTCCTTCACCTAGCTTGTTCGGAACACAATGTTGCTTTTCAGCAGCAAACACCAATCCTTACATATATGAGGGGAGGTACTAGCTCCAACTCGGTTTTACAGTGAAAACTGCAGGAACTTCAAACCGGCACTAGGAAACAGACTGAGAAACCAGAGTAAAATTTAATCCTGCCACCCGTTCCCTTTGTGCTAGATGAACGAATGTCTCTCCACATGCTCAGTTCTGAGAGATAAGTGTGAGTGAAAGCCGTCCTTCACCTAGCTTTTTTGGAACACAAAGATTCTTTTCAGTTGTAAACTCCAATCCATACATATATATGGGGAGGTACTATCTCCAACTTGGTTTTACAGTGTAAATTGCAAGAACTTCATACCGGCAGTAGGAAATTGACTGAGAAACCAGAGTAAAAGTTTCCCCTGCAACCCGTTCCCTTGGTGCTAGATGAACGAACATCTCTCCAAATGCTCAGTTCTGAGAGATTAGTGTGTGTGAACGCCGTCTTTCAACTAGCTTGTTGGGAACACAAAGTTTCTTTTCAGTTGCAAACTCCACTCCATACATATATAAGGGTAAGTACTAGCTCCAACTCGGTTTTACAGTGAAAATTGCAGGAACATCAAACAGGCAATAGGAAACAGACTGAGAAACCAGAGTAAAAGTTTCCCCTGCAAACAGTTCCCTTCGTGCTAGATGAACGAACGTCTCTCCACATGCTCAGTTCTGAGAGATAAGTGTGTGTGAAAGCCGTCTTCACCTAGCTTTTTGGGAACTCAAAGTTTCTTTTCAGTTGATAACTCCACTCCATACATATATATGGGAAGGTACTAGCTTCAACCCGGTTTTACAGAGAAAATTGCAGGAACTTCAAACCGGCACTAGGAAACAGACTGAGAAACAAGAGTAAAAGTTTCCCCTGCAACCCGTTCCCTTGGTGCTAGATGAACGAACGTCTCTCCACATACTCAGTTCTGAGAGATATGTGAGTTAAAGCCGTCCTTCACCTAGCTTGTTGGGAACACAAGATTCTTCTCAGTTGCAAATTCCACTCCATAAGTATATATGGGTATGTAAAATCTATAACTCGGTTTTACAGTGAAAACTGCAGGAACTTCATAACGGAACTAGGAAACAGACTGAGAAACCAGAGTAAAAGTTACTCCTGCAACCCGTTCCCTTTGTGCTAGATGAACGAACGTCTATCCACATGCTCATTTCTGAGAGATAAGTAAGTGTGAAAGCCGTACTTCATCTAGATTTTTGGGAACACAAAGTTTCTTTTCATTTCCAAACTCCACTCCATACATATATATGGGGAAGTTCTAGCTCCAAATCGGGTTTACAGTGTAAATTGCAGGAACATGAAACCGGCACTAGGAAACAGACTGAGAAACTAGAGTAAAAGATTCTCCTGCAACCCGTTCCCTTTGTGCTAGATGAACGAACATCTCTCCACTTGCTCAGTTCTGAGGGATAAGTGTTTGTGAAAGCCGTCCTTCACCTAGCTTGTTAGGAACGCAATGTTTCTTTTCATCATCAAACACCAATCCTTACATATATGTGGGGAGGTACTAGCTCCAACTTGGTTTTACAGTGAATACTGCAGGAAATTCAAACCGGCACTAGGAAACAGACTGAGAAACCAGAGTAAAATTTTCTCCTGCAAAAAGTTCCCTTGGTGCTAGATGAACGATCGTCTCTCCACATGCTCAATTCTGAGAGATAAGTGTGTGTGAAAGCCGTCCTTCACTTATCTTGTTGGGAACACAAAGTTTCTTTTCAGTTGCAAACTCCACTCCATACATATATATGGGGAGGTACTAGCTCCAACTCGGTTTTACTGTGAAAACTGCAGGAACTTCAAACCGGCACTAGGAAACAGACTGAGAAACCAGAGTAAAGTTTCTCCTGCAAAAGGTTCACTTGTTGCTAGATGAACGAACGTCTCTCCACATGCTCAGTTCTGAGAAATAAGTGTGTGTGAAAGCCGTCCTTCACCTATCTTGTTGGGAACACAATGTTTGTTTTCAGTTGCAAACTCCAGTCCATACTTATATATAGGGAGGTACTAGCTCCAACTCTGTTTTATTGTGAAAACTGCAGGAACTTCAAACCGGCACTAGGAAACAGACTGAGAAACCATAGTAAAAGTTTCTGCTGCCACCCGTTCCCTTGGTGCTAGATGAACGAACGTCTCTCCACATGCTCAGTTCTGAGAGATAAGTGTGTGTGAAAGCCGTCCTTCATCTAGCTTGTTGGGAACAGATAGGTTCTTTTCAGTTGCAAACACCACTCCATACATATATATGCGGAGGTACTATCTCCAACTCAGCTTTACAGTGAAAAACTGCAGGAAATTCAAACCGGCACTAGGAAACAAACTGTAAAACCAGAGAAAAACTTTCTCCTGCAAACCGTTCACTTTGTGCTAGATGAACGAACGTCTATCCACATGCTCATTTCTGAGAGATAATTGAGTGTGAAAGCCGTCCTTCACCTAGCTTGTTGGGAACACAAAGTTTCTTTTCAATTGCATACTCCAATCCAAATATATATATGTGGAGGTAATAGCTCCAACTCTGTTTCACAGTGAAAACTGCAATAACTTCAAACCGGCACTAGGAAACATCCTGAGAAACTACAGTAAAAGTTTCTCCTGCAATCAGTTCCCTTTGTGCTAGATGAACGAACATCTCTCCACTTGCTCAGTTCTGAGGGATAAGTGTTTGTGAAAGCCGTCCTTCACCTATGTTGTTGGGAACACAATGTTTGTTTTCAGTTGCAAACTCCACTCCATACTTATATATAGGGAGGTACTAGCTCCAACTCTGTTTTATTGTGAAAACTGCAGGAACTTCAAACCGGCACTAGGAAACAGACTGAGAAACCAGAGTAATAGTTACTCCTGCAACCCGTTCCCTTTGTGCTAGATGAACGAACGTCTATCCACATGCTCATTTCTGAGAGATAATTGAGTGTGAAAGCCGTCCTTCATCTAGATTTTTGGGAACACAAAGTTTCTTTTCATTTCCAAACTCCACTCCATACATATATATGGGGAGGTACTAGTTCCAAATCGGTTTTACAATGTAAATTGCAGGAACATGAAACCGGCACTAGGAAACAGACTGAGAAACCAGAGTAAAAGTTTCTACTGCAACCAGTTCCCTTGGTGCTAGATGAACGAACATCTCTCCACATGCTCAGTTCTGAGAGATAAGTGTGTGTGAACGCCGTCCTTCACATAGCTTTTTGGGAAAACCAAGTTTTTTTTCAGTTGCAAAATCCAATCCATACATATATATGGGGAGGTACTAGCTCCAACACGACTCTGCAGTGAAAACTGCAGGAACTTCAAACCGGCACTAGGTAACAGACTGAGAAACCAGAGTAATAGTTTCTCTTTCAACCCGTTCCCTTTTGCTAGATGAACGAAAGTCTATCCACATGCTCAGTTCTGAGAGACAAGTGTGTGTGAAAGTCATCCTTCAACTAGCTTGTTGGGAACACAAAGTTTCTATTCAGTTGCAAATCCTACTTCTTACATATATATTGGGAGGTACTAGCTCCAACTAGATTTTACAGTGAAAACTGCAGGAACATCAAACCGGCACTAGGAAACATCCTGAGAAACCAGAGTAAAAGTTTCTCCTGCAACCCGTTCCCTTGGTGCTAGGCGAACGATCGTCTCTCCACATGCTCACTTCTTCGAGATAAGGGTGTGCGAAAGGCGTCCTTCACATAGCTTGTTGGGAACACAAAGTTTCTTTTCAGTTGCATACTCCACTCCAAATATATATATGTGGAGGTACTAGCTCCAACACTGTTTCACAGTGAAAACTGCAATAACTTCAAACCGGCACTAGGAAATAGACTGAGAAACCAGAGTAAAGTTTCACCTGCTACCCATTCCCTTTGTGCTAGATGAACGATTATGTCTCCACTTGCTCAGTTCTGAGAGATAAGTGTTTGTGAAAGCCGTCCTTGACCTAGCTTGTTAGGAACACTATGCTTGTTTTCAGCAGCAAACACCAATCCTTACATATATGTGGGGAGGTACTAGCTCCAACTCGGTTTTACAGTGAAAACTGCTGGAAATTCAAACCGGCACTAGGAAACATCCTGAGTAACCAGAGTAAAATTTCCTCCTGCAACCCGTTCCATTTGTGCTAGGTGAACGTACGACTATCCACATGCTCAATTTTGAGGGATAGGTGTGTGAGAAAGTCGTCTTTCACCTAGCTTGTTGGGAACACAAAGTTTCTTTCAGTTGCAAACTCCACTCCATACATATATATGGGGAGGTACAAGCTTCAAATCGGTTTTACAGTGAAAACTGCAGGCACATCAAACAGACACTAGGAAACAGACTGAGAAACCAGAGTAAAGTTTCTCCTTCAACACGTTCCCTTTGTGCTAGATGAAAGAACGTCTCTCAACATGCTCAGTTCTGAGATATAATTGTGTGTGAAAGCCTTCCTTCACCTTGCTTTTTGGGAACACAAAGTTTCTTTTCACTTGCAAACTCCACTCCTTATGTATATATGGGGAGGTACTAACTCCAACACTGTTTTACAATGTAAACTACAGAAACTTCAAACCGGCACTAGGAAACAGACTGAGAAACCAGAGAAAAGATTCTCCTGCCACCCGTTCCCTTGGTGCTAGATGAACGAAAGTCTCTCCACATGCTCAGTTCTGAGAGATAAGTGTGTGTGAAAGCCGTCCTTCACCTAGCTTGTTCGGAACACAATGTTGCTTTTCAGCAGCAAACACCAATCCTTACATATATGAGGGGAGGTACTAGCTCCAACTCGGTTTTACAGTGAAAACTGCAGGAACTTCAAAACGGCACTAGGAAAAAGACTGAGAAACCAGAGTAAAAGTTTCCCTGTAACCGGTTCCCTTGGTGCTAGATGAACGAATGTCTCTCCACATGCTGATTTCTGAGAGATAATTGTGTGTGAAAGCCGTCCTTCACCTAGCTTGTTGGGAACACAATGTTTCTCTTCAGTTGCAAACTCCAATCCATACATATATATGGGGAGGTACTAGCTCCAACTCGGTTTTACAGTGAAAACTGCAGGAACTTCAAACCGGCACTAGGAAACAGACTGAGAAACCAGAGTAAAATTTAATCCTGCAACCCGTTCCCTTTGTGCTAGATGAACGAATGTCTCTCCACATGCTCAGTTCTGAGAGATAAGTGTGAGTGAAAGCCGTCCTTCACCTAGCTTTTTTGGAACACAAGATTCTTTTCAGTTGTAAACTCCAATCCATACATATATATGGGGAGGTACTATCTCCAACTTGGTTTTACAGTGTAAATTGCAAGAACTTCATACCGGCAGTAGGAAATTGACTGAGAAACCAGAGTAAAAGTTTCCCCTGCAACCCGTTCCCTTGGTGCTAGATGAACGAACATCTCTCCAAATGCTCAGTTCTGAGAGATTAGTGTGTGTGAACGCCGTCTTTCAACTAGCTTGTTGGGAACACAAAGTTTCTTTTCAGTTGCAAACTCCACTCCATACATATATAAGGGTAAGTACTAGCTCCAACTCGGTTTTACAGTGAAAATTGCAGGAACTTCAAACAGGCAATAGGAAACAGACTGAGAAACCAGAGTAAAAGTTTCCCCTGCAAACAGTTCCCTTCGTGCTAGATGAACGAACGTCTCTCCACATGCTCAGTTCTGAGAGATAAGTGTGTGTGAAAGCCGTCTTCACCTAGCTTTTTGGGAACACAAAGTTTCTTTTCAGTTGATAACTCCACTCCATACATATATATGGGAAGGAACTAGCTTCAACCCGGTTTTACAGAGAAAATTGCAGGAACTTCAAACCGGCACTAGGAAACAGACTGAGAAACAAGAGTAAAAGTTTCCCCTGCAACCCGTTCCCTTGGTGCTAGATGAACGAACGTCTCTCCACATACTCAGTTCTGAGAGATATGTGAGTTAAAGCCGTCCTTCACCTAGCTTGTTGGGAACACAAGATTCTTCTCAGTTGCAAATTCCACTCCATAAGTATATATGGGTATGTAAAATCTATAACTCGGTTTTACAGTGAAAACTGCAGGAACTTCATAACGGAACAAGGAAACAGACTGAGAAACCAGAGTAAAAGTTACTCCTGCAACCCGTTCCCTTTGTGCTAGATGAACGAACGTCTATCCACATGCTCATTTCTGAGAGATAAGTAAGTGTGAAAGCCGTACTTCATCTAGATTTTTGGGAACACAAAGTTTCTTTTCATTTCCAAACTCCACTCCATACATATATATGGGGAAGTTCTAGCTCCAAATCGGGTTTACAGTGTAAATTGCAGGAACATGAAACCGGCACTAGGAAACAGACTGAGAAACCAGAGTAAAAGTTTCTCCTGCAACCCGTTCCCTTGGTGCTAGATGAACGAACATCTCTCCACATGCTCAGTTCTGTGAGATAAGTGTGTGTGAACGCCGTCCTTCACCTAGCTTTTTGGGAAAACCAATTTCATTTTCAGTTGCAAACTCCAATCCATACATATATATGGGGAGGTACTAGCTCCAACACGAATTTACAGTGAAAACTGCAGGAACTTCAAACCGGCACTAGGTAACAGACTGAGCAACCAGAATAATAGTTTCTCTTTCAACCCGTTCACTTTTGCTATATGAACGAACGTCTATCCACATGCTCAGTTGTGAGAGACAAGTGTGTGTGAAAGTCGTCCTTCAACTAGCTTGTTGGGAACACAAAGTTTCTTTTCAGTTGCAAATCCTACTTCTTACATATATATGGGGAGGTACTAGCTCCAACTAGATTTTACAGTGAAAACTGCAGGAACATCAAACCAGCACTAGGAAACATCCTGAGATATCAGAGTAAAAGTTTCTCCTGCAACCATTTCCCTTGGTGCTAGGCGAACGATCGTCTCTCCACATGCTCACTTCTGGGAGATAAGGGTGTGTGAAAGGCGTCCTTCACATAGCTTGTTGGGAACACAAAGTTTCTTTTCAGTTGCTTACTCCACTCCAAATATATATATGTGGAGTTTCTAGCTCCAACACTGTTTCACAGTGAAAACTGCAATAACTTCAAACCGGCACTAGGAAACAGCCTGAGAAATCAGAGTAAAAGTTTCTCCTGCAACCCGTTCCCTTTGTGCTAGATGAACGAATATCTCTCCACTTGTTCAGTTCTGAGAGATAAGTGTTTGTGAAAGCCGTCCTTCACCTAGCTTGTTAGGAACACAATGCTTCTTTTCAGCAGCAAACACCAATCCTTACATATATGTGGGGAGGTACTAGCCCCAACTCGGTTTTACAGTGAAAACTGCTGGAAATTCAAACCGGCACTAGGAAACATCCTGAGTAACCAGAGTAAAAGTTCCTCCTGCATCTCGTTCCATTTGTGCTAGGTGAATGTACGACTATCCACATGCTCAGTTTTGAGGGATAGGTGTGTGTGAAAGTCGCTTTCACCTAGCTTGTTGGGAACACAAAGTTTCTTTTCAGTTGCAAACCCCACTCCATACATATATATGGGGAGGTACTAGCTCCAACAAGATTTTACAGTGAAAACTGCAGGAACTTCAAACCGCCACTAGGAAACAGACTGAGAAACCAGAGTAAAAGTTTCCCCTGCAACCCGTTCCCTTCGTGCTAGATGAACGAAACTTCTATCCACATGCTCAGTTCTGAGAGATAAGTGTGTGTGAACGCCGTTCTTCACCTAGCTTTTTGGGAAAACAAAGTTTCTTTTCAGTTGCAAACTCCACTCCATAAATATATATGGGGAGGTACTAGCTCCAAATCGACTTTACAGTGAAAACTACAGGAACTTCAAACCGGCACTAGGTAACAGACTGAGAAACCAGAGTAATAGTTTCTCTTTCAACCCGTTCCCTTTTGATAGATGAACGAACGTCTATCCACATTCTCAGTTCTGAGAGACAAGTGTGTGTGAAAGCCGTCCTTCACCTAGCTTGTTGTGAACACAAAGTTTCTATTCATTTGCAACTCCTACTTCTTACATATATATGGGGAGGTACTAGCTCCAACTCGGTTTTACAGTGAAAACTTCAGGAACATCAAACCGGCACTAGGAAACATCCTGAGAAACCACAGTAAAAGTTTCTCGTGCAAACCGTTCCCTTGGTGCTAGGCGAACGAACGTCTCTCCACATGCTCACTTCTGGGAGATAAGTGTGTGTGAAAGCCGTCCTTCACCTAACTTGTTGGGAACACAAAATTTCTTTTCAGTTGTGTACTCCAATCCAAATATATATATGTGGAGGTACAAGCTCCAACTCTTTTTCACAGTAAAAACTGCAATAACTTCAAACTGGCACTAGTAAACATCCTGAGAAACTAGAGTAAAAGATTCTCCTGCAACCCGTTCCCTTTGTGCTAGATGAATGAACATTCTCCACTTGCTCAGTTCTGAGGGATAAGTGTTTGTGAAGCCGTCCTTCACCTAGCTTGTTAGGAACACAATGTTTCTTTTCATCATCAAACACCAATCCTTACATATATGTGGGGAGGTACTAGCTCCAACTCGGTTTTACAGTGAAAACTGCAGGAAATTCAAACCGGCACTACGGAAACATCCTGAGAAACCAGAGTAAATGTTCCTCCTGCAACCCGTTCCATTTGAGCTAGATGAACGAACGACTATCCACATGCTCAGTTCTGAGGGATAGTGTGTGTGAAAGTCGTCTTTCAACTTGCTTGTTGGGAACACAAAGTCTCTTTTCAGTTGCAAACTCCACTCCACACATATATATGGGGAGGTACTAGCTCCAACACGACTTTACAGTGAAAACTGCAGGAACTTCAAACAGGCACTAGGAAACAGACTGAGAAACCAGAGTAAAATTTTCTCATGCAAACATTTCCCTTGGTACTAGATGAACGATCGTCCCTCCACATGCTCAATTCTGAGAGATAACTGTGTGTGAAAGCCGTCCTTCACATATCTTGTTGGGAACACAAAGTTTCCTTTCAGTTGCAAACTCCACTCCATACATATATATGGGGAGGTACTAGCTCCAACTCGGTTTTTACTGTGAAAACTGCAGGAACTTCAAATCGGCACTAGGAAACAGACTGAGAAACCATAGTAAAAGTTTTCCTGCCACCCGTTCCCTTGGTGCTAGATGAACGAACGTCTCTCCAGATGCTCAGTTCTGAGAGATAAGTGTGTGTGAAAGCCGTCCTTCATGCTAGCTTGTTGGGAACAGATAGGTTCTTTTCAGTTGCAAACACCACTCCATACATATATATGCGGAGGTACTAGCTCCAACTCAGCTTTACATTGAAAACTGCAGGAACTTCAAACCGGCACTAGGTAACAGACTGAGAAACCAGAGTAATACTTTCTCTTTCAACCCGTTCCCTTTTGAGAGATGAACGAACGTCTATCCACATGCTCAGTTCTGAGAGACAAGTGTGTGTGAAAGCCGTACTTCACTTAGCTTGTTGGGAACACAAGTTTTCTTTTCAGTTGCATACTCCAATCCAAATATATATATGTGGAGGTACAAGCTCAAACACTATTTCACAGTGAAAACTGCAATAACTTCAAACCGGCACTAGTAAACATCCTGAGAAACTAGAGTAAAAGATTCTCCTGCAACCCGTTCCCTTTGTGCTAGATGAACGAACATCTCTCCACTTGCTCAGTTCTGAGGGATAAGTGTTTGTGAAAGCCGTCTTCACCTAGCTTGTTAGGAACGCAATGTTTCTTTTCATCATCAAACACCGATCCTTACATATATGTGGGGAGGTAGAAGCTCCAACTCGGTTTTACAGTGAAAACTGCAGGTAATTCAAACCGGCACTAGGAAACAGACTGAGAAACCAGAGTAAATTTTCTCCTGCAAAAAGTTCCCTTGGTGCTAGATGAACGAACGTCCCTCCACATGCTCAGTTCTGAGAAATAAGTGTGGTGTGAAAGCCGTCCTTCACCTATCTTGTTGGGAACACAAAGTTTCTTTTCAGTTGCAAACTCCACTCCATACATATATATGGGGAGGTACTAGCTCCAAACTCGTTTTACTGTGAAAACTGCAGGAATTTCAAACAGGCACTAGGAAACAGACTGAGAAACCAGAGTAAAAATTTCTCCTGCAAAGGTTCCCTTGTTGCTAGATGAACGAACGTCTCTCCACATGCTCAGTTCTGAGAAATAGTGTGTGTGAAAGCCGTCCTTCACCTATCTTGTTGGGAACACAATGTTTGTTTTCATTTGCAAACTCCAGTCCATACTTAATATAGGGAGGTACTAGCTACAACTCTGTTTTATTGTGAAAACTGCAGGAACTTCAAACCGGCACTAGGAAACAGACTGAGAAACCATAGTAAAAGTTTCTGCTGCCACCCGTTCCCGTTGGTGCTAGATGAACGAACGTCTCTCCACATGCTCAGTTCTGAGAGATAAGTGTGTGTGAAAAGCCATCCTTCATCTAGCTTGTTGGGAACAGATAGGTTCTTTCATTGCAAACACCACTCCATACATATATATGCGGAGGTACTATCTCCAACACAGCTTTACAGTGAAAACTGCAGGAAATTCAAACCGGCACTAGGAACAAACTGTAAACCAGAGAAAAACTTTCTCCTGCAACCCGTTCACTTGTGCTAGATGAACGAACGTCTATCCAACATGCTCATTTCTGAGAGATAATTGAGTGTGAAAGCCGTCCTTCACCTAGCTTGTTGGGACACAAAGGTTCTTTCAATTGCATACTCCAATCCAAATATATATATGTGGGAGGTAATAGCTCCAACACTGTTTCACAGTGAAAACTGCAATAACTTCAAACCGGCACTAGGAAACATCCTGAGAAACTACAGTAAAGTTTCTCCTGCAATCAGTTCCCTTTGTGCTAGATGAACGAACATCTCTCCACTTGCTCAGTTCTGAGGGATAAGTGTTTGTGAAAGCCGTCCTTCACCTATGTTGTTGGGAACACAATGTTTGTTTTCAGTTGCAAACTCCACTCCATACTTATATATAGGGAGGTACTAGCTCCAACTCTGTTTATTGTGAAAACTGCAGGAACTTCAAACCGGCACTAGGAAACAGACTGAGAAACCAGAGTAATAGTTACTCTCCTGCAACCCGTTCCCTTTGTGCTAGATGAACGAACGTCTATCCACATGCTAATTTCTGAGAGATAATTGAGTGTGAAAGCCGTCCTTCATCTATATTTTTGGGAACACAAAGTTTCTTTTCATTTCCAAACTCCACTCCATACATATATATGGGGAAGTACTAGTTCCAAATCGGTTTTACAATGTAAATTGCAGGAACATGAAACCGGCACTAGGAAACAGACTGAGAAACCAGAGTAAAAGTTTCTCCTGCAACCCGTTCCCTTGGTGCTAGATGAACGAACATCTCTCCACATGCTCAGTTCTGAGAGATAAGTGTGTGTGAACGCCGTCCTTCACATAGCTTTTTGGGAAAACCAAGTTTCTTTTCAGTTGCAAAATCCAATCCATACATATATATGGGGAGGTACTAGCTCCAACACGACTCTGCAGTGAAAACTGCAGGAACTTCAAACCGGCACTAGGTAACAGACTGAGAAACCAGAGTAATAGTTTCTCTTTCAACCCGTTCCCTTTTGCTAGATGAACGAAAGTCTATCCACATGCTCAGTTCTGAGAGACAAGTGTGTGTGAAAGTCATCCTTCAACTAGCTTGTTGGGAACACAAAGTTTCTATTCGGTTGCAAATCCTACTTCTTACATATATATGGGGAGGTACTAGCTCCAACTAGATTTTACAGTGAAAACTGCAGGAACATCAAACCGGCACTAGGAAACATCCTGAGAAACCAGAGTAAATGTTTCTCCTGCAAACCGTTCCCTTGGTGCTAGGCGAACGATCGTCTCTCCACATGCTCACTTCTTGAGATAAGGGTGTGCGAAAGGCGTCCTTCACATAGCTTGTTGGGAACACAAAGATTTCTTTCAGTTGCATACTCCACTCCAAATATATATATGTGGAGGTACTAGCTCCAACACTGTTTCACAGTGAAAACTGCAATAACTTCAAACCGGCACTAGGAAATAGCCTGAGAAACCAGAGTAAAAGTTTCACCTGCAACCCATTCCCTTTGTGCTAGATGAACGATTATGTCTCCACTTGCTCAGTTCTGAGAGATAAGTGTTTGTGAAAGCCGTCCTTCACCTAGCTTGTTAGGACACTATGCTTGTTTTCAGCAGCAAACACCAATCCTTACATATATGTGGGGAGGTACTAGCTCCAACTCGGTTTTACAGTGAAAACTGCTGGAAATTCAAACCGGCACTAGGAAACATCCTGAGTAACCAGAGTAAAAGTTCCTCCTGCAACCTGTTCCATTTGTGCTAGGTGAACGTACGACTATCCACATGCTCAATTTGAGGGATAGGTGTGTGAGAAAGTCGTCTTTCACCTAGCTTGTTGGGAACACAAAGTTTCTTTTCAGTTGCAAACTCCACTCCATACATATATATGGGGAGGTACAAGCTTCAACTCGGTTTTACAGTGAAAACTGCAGGAACATGAAACAGACACTAGGAAACAGACTGAGAAACCAGAGTAAAAGTTTCTCCTTCAACACGTTCCCTTTGTGCTAGATGAAAGAACGTCTCTCAACATGCTCAGTTCTGAGATATAATTGTGTGTGAAAGCCTTCCTTCACCTTGCTTTTGGGAACACAAAGTTTCTTTTCACTTGCAAAACTCCACTCCTTATGTATATATGGGGAGGTACTAACTCCAACACTGTTTTACAAATGTAAACTACAGAAACTTCAAACAGGCACTAGGAAACAGACTGAGAACCAGAGTAAAAGATTCTCCTGCCACCCGTTCCCTTGGTGCTAGATGAACGAAAGTCTCTCCACATGCTCAGTTCTGAGAGATAAGTGTGTGTGAAAGCCGTCCTTCACCTAGCTTTTCGGAACCAAATGTTGCTTTTCAGCAGCAAACACAATCCTTACATATATGAGGGGAGGTACTAGCTCCAACTCGGTTTTACAGTGAAAACTGCAGGAACTTCAAAAACGGCACTAGGAAAAAGACTGAGAAACCAGAGTAAAAGTTTCCCTGTAACGGTTCCCTTGGTGCTAGATGAACGAATGTCTCTCCACATGCTGATTTCTGAGAGATAAGTGTGTGTGAAAGCCGTCCTTCACCTAGCTTGTTGGGAACACAATGTTCTCTTCAGTTGCAAACTCCACTCCATACATATATATGGGGAGGTACTAGCTCCAACTCGGTTTTACAGTGAAAACTGCAGGAACTTCAAACCGGCACTAGGAAACAGACTGAGAAACCAGAGTAAAATTTAATCCTGCAACACCGTTCCCTTTGTGCTAGATGAACGAATGTCTCTCCACATGCTCAGTTCTGAGAGATAAGTGTGAGTGAAAGCCGTCCTTCACCTAGCTTTTTTGGAACACAAAGATTCTTTTCAGTTGTAAACTCCAATCCATACATATATATGGGGAGGTACTATCATCCAACTTGGTTTTACAGTGTAAATTGGCAAGAACTTTCATACCGGCAGTAGGAAATTGACTGAGAAACCAGAGTAAAAGTTTCCCCCTGCAACCCGTTCCCTTGGTGCTAGATGAACGAACAGTCTCTCCAAATGCTCATTTCTGAGAGATTAGTGTGTGTGAACGCCGTCTTTCAACTAGCTTGTTGGGAACACAAAGTTTCTTTTCAGTTGCAAACTCCACTCCATACATATTATAGGGTAAGTACTAGCTTCCAACTCGTTTTTACAGTGAAAACCTGCAGGAACTCAAACCGCACTAGAACAGACTGAGAAACAAGAGTAAAAAGTTTCCCCTGGCAACCCGTTCCCTGGTGCTAGATGAACGAACGTCTCTCCACATACTCAGTTCTGAGAGATATGTGAGTTAAAGCCATCCTTCACCTAGCTTGTTGGGGAACACAAGATCTTTCAGTTTGCAAATCCACTCCATAAGTATATATGGGGTATGTAAAAGCCAACTAACTCGGTTTTACAGTGAAAACTGCAGGAACTTCATAACGACACTAGGAAACAGACTGAGAAACCAGAGTAAAAGTTACTCCTGCAACCCGTTTCCCTTTGTGCTAGATGAACGAACGTCTACCACATGCTCATTTCTGAGAGATAAGTAGTGTGAAAGCCGTACTTCATCTAGATTTTTGGGAACACAAAGTTTCTTTTCATTTCCAAACTCCACTCCAGTACATATATATGGGGAAGTTCTAGCTCCAAATCGGGTTTACAGTGTAATTGCAGGAACATGAAACCGGCACTAGGAAACAGACTGAGAAACCAGAGTAAAAGTTTCTCCTGCAACCGTTCCCTTGGTGCTAGATGAACGAACATCTCTCCACATGCTCAGTTCTGTGAGATAAGTGTGTGTGAACGCCGTCCTTCACCTAGCTTTTGGGAACACCAAGTTCCTTTTCAGTTGCAAACTCCAATCCATACATATATATGGGGAGGTACTAGCTCCAACACGACTTTACAGTGAAAAATGCCAGGAACTTCAAACCGGCACTAGGTAACAGACTGAGCAACCAGAATAATAGTTTCTTCTTTCAAACCCGTTCCCTTTTGCTATATGAACGAAAACGTCTATCCACATGCTCAGTTGTGAGAGACAAGTGTGTGTGAAAGTCGTCCTTCAACTAGCTTGTTGGGAACACAAGTTTCTTTTCATTGCAAATCCTACTTCTTAATATATATGGGAGGTACTAGCTCCAACTAGATTTAACAGTGAAAAATGCAGGAACATCAAACCAGCACTAGGAAACATCCTGAGAAACCAGAGTAAAAGTTTCTCCTGCAACACTTTCCCTTGGTGCTAGGCGAACGATCGTCCTCTCCACATGCTCACTTCTGGGAGATAATGGTGTGTGAAAGGCGTCCTTCACATAGCTTGTTGGGAACACAAAGTTTCTTTTCATTGCTTACTCCACTCCAAATATATATATGTGGAGTACTAGCTCCAACACTGTTTCACAGTGAAAACTGCATAACTAACTTCAAAACCGGCACTAGGAAATAGCCTGAGAAACCAGAGTAAAAGTTTCACCTGCAACCCATTCCCTTTGTGCTAGATGAACGATTATGTCTCCACTTGCTCAGTCTGAGAGATAAAGTGTTTGTGAAAGCCGTCCTTCACCTAGCTTGTTAGGAACACTATGCTTGTTTTCAGCAAGCAAACACCAATCCTTACATATATGTGGGGAGGTACTAGCTCCAACTCGGTTTTACAGTGAAAACTGCTGGAAATTCAAACCGGCACTAGGAAACATCCTGAGTAACCCGAGTAAAAGTTCCTCCTGCATCCCGTTCCATTTGTGCTAGGTGAATGTACGACTATCCACATGCTCAATTTTGAGGGATAGGTGTGTGAGAAAGTCGTCTTTCACCTAGCTTGTTGGGAACACAAAGTTTCTTTTCAGTTGCAAACTCCACTCCATACATATATATGGGGAGGTACAAGCTCCAACAAGATTTTACAGTGAAAACTGCAGGAACTTCAAACCGCCACTAGGAAACAGACTGAGAAACCAGAGTAAAAGTTTCCCCTGCAACCGTTCCCTTCGTGCTAGATGAACGAACTTCTATCCACATGCTCAGTTCTGAGAGATAAGTGTGTGTGAACGCCGTTCTTCACCTAGCTTTTTGGGAAAACAAAGTTTCTTTTCAGTTGCAAACTCCACTCCATAAATATATATGGGGAGGTACTAGCTCCAACTCGACTTTACAGTGAAAACTACAGGAACTTCAAACCGGCACTAGGTAACAGACTGAGAAACCAGAGTAATAGTTTCTCTTTCAACCCGTTCCCTTTTGATAGATGAACGAACGTCTATCCACATTCTCAGTTCTGAGAGACAAGTGTGTGTGAAAGCCGTCCTTCACCTAGCTTGTTGTGAACACAAAGTTTCTATTCATTTGCAACTCCTACTTCTTACATATATATGGGGAGGTACTAGCTCCAACTCGGTTTCACAGTGAAAAATTCAGGAACATCAAACCGGCACTAGGAAACATCCTGAGAAACCACAGTAAAAGTTTCTCGTGCAAACCGTTCCCTTGGTGCTAGACGAACGAACGTCTCTCCACATGCTCACTTCTGGGAGATAAGTGTGTGTGAAAGACGTCCTTCACCTAACTTGTTGGGAACACAAAATTTCTTTTCAGTTGTGTACTCCAATCCAAATATATATATGTGGAGTTACAAGCTCCAACTATTTTTCACAGTAAAAACTGCAATAACTTCAAACCGGCACTAGGAAACAGACTGAGAAACAAGAGTAAAAGTTTCCCCTGCAAACCCGTTCCCTTGGTGCTAGATGAACGAACGTCTCTCCACATACTCAGTTCTGAGAGATATCTGAGTTAAAGCCGTCCTTCACCTAGCTTGTTGGGAACACAAGATTCTTTTCAGTTGCAAATTCCACCCCATAAGTATATATGGGTATGTAAAAGCTATAACTCGGTTTTACAGTGAAAACTGCAGGAACTTCATAACGGAACTAGGAAACAGACTGAGAAACCAGAGTAAAAGTTACTCCTGCAACCCGTTCCCTTGTGCTAGATGAACGAACGTCTATCCACATGCTCATTTCTGAGAGATAAGTAAGTGTGAAAGCCGTACTTCATCTAGATTTTTGGGAACACAAAGTTTCTTTTCATTTCCAACTCCACTCCATACATATATATGGGGAAGTTCTAGCTCCAAATCGGGTTTACAGTGTAAATTGCAGGAACATGAAACCGGCACTAGGAAACAGACTGAGAAACCAGAGTAAAAGTTTCTCCTGCAAACCGTTCCCTTTGTGCTAGATGAACGAACATCTCTCCACATGCTCAGTTCTGAGAGATAAGTGTGTGTGAACGCCGTCCTTCACCTAGCTTTTTGGGAACACCAAGTTTCTTTTCAGTTGCAAACTCCAATCCATACATATATATGGGGAGGTACTAGCTCCAACACAACTTTACAGTGAAAAATGCAGGAACTTCAAACCGGCACTAGGTAACAGACTGAGCAACCAGAATAATAGTTTCTTTTTCAACCCGTTCCATTTTGCTAGATGAACGAAAGTCTATCCACATGCTCAGTTCTGAGAGACAAGTGTGTGTGAAAGTCGTCCTTCAACTAGCTTGTTGGGAACACAAAGTTTCTTTTCAGTTGCAAATCCTACTTCTTACATATATATGGGGAGGTACTAGCTCCAACTAGATTTTACAGTGAAAAATGCAGGAACATCAAACCAGCACTAGGAAACATCCTGAGAAACCAGAGTAAAGTTTCTCCTGCAACCCTTTCCGTTGGTGCTAGGCGAACGATCGTCTCTCAACATGCTCACTTCTGGGAGATAAGGGTGTGTGAAAGGCGTCCTTCACATAGCTTGTTGGGAACACAAAGTTTCTTTTCAGTTGCTTACTCCACTCCAAATATATATATATGTGGAGTTTCTAGCTCCAACACTGTTTCACAGTGAAAACTGCAATAACTTCAAACCGGCACTAGGAAACAGCCTGAGAAATCAGAGTAAAAGTTTCTCCTGCAACCCGTTCCCTTCGTGCTAGATGAACGAATATCTCTCCACTTGTTCAGTTCTGAGAGATAAGTGTTTGTGAAAGCCGTCCTTCACCTAGCTTGTTAGGAACACAATGCTTCTTTTCAACAGCAAACACCAATCCTTACATATATGTGGGGAGGTACTAGCACCAACTCGGTTTTACAGTGAAAACTGCTGGAAATTCAAACCGGCACTAGGAAACATCCTGAGTAACCAGAGTAAAAGTTCCTCCTGCATCCCGTTCCATTTGTGCTAGGTGAATGTACGACTATCCACATGCTCAGTTTTGAGGGATAGGTGTGTGTGAAAGTCGTCTTTCACCTAGCTTGTTGGGAACACAAAGTTTCTTTTCAGTTGCAAACCCCACTCCATACATATATATGGGGAGGTACAAGCTCCAACAAGATTTTACAGTGAAAACTGCAGGAACTTCAAACCGCCACTAGGAAACAGACTGAGAAACCAGAGTAAAAGTTTCCCCTGCAACCCGTTCCCTTCGTGCTAGATGAACGAACTTCTATCCACATGCTCAGTTCTGAGAGATAAGTGTGTGTGAACGCCGTTCTTCACCTAGCTTTTTGGGAAAACAAAGTTTCTTTTCAGTTGCAAACTCCACTCCATAAATATATATGGGGAGGTACTAGCTCCAACTCGACTTTACAGTGAAAACTACAGGAACTTCAAACCGGCACTAGGTAACAGACTGAGAAACCAGAGTAATAGTTTCTCTTTCAACCCGTTCCCTTTTGATAGATGAACGAACGTCTATCCACATTCTCAGTTCTGAGAGACAAGTGTGTGTGAAAGCCGTCCTTCACCTAGCTTGTTGTGAACACAAAGTTTCTATTCATTTGCAACTCCTACTTCTTACATATATATGGGGAGGTACTAGCTCCAACTCGGTTTCACAGTGAAAACTTCAGGAACATCAAACCGGCACTAGGAAACATCCTGAGAAACCACAGTAAAAGTTTCTCGTGCAAACCGTTCCCTTGGTGCTAGACGAACGAACGTCTCTCCACATGCTCACTTCTGGGAGATAAGTGTGTGTGAAAGACGTCCTTCACCTAACTTGTTGGGAACACAAAATTTCTTTTCAGTTGTGTACTCCAATCCAAATATATATATGTGGAGTTACAAGCTCCAACTATTTTTCACAGTAAAAACTGCAATAACTTCAAACCGGCACTAGGAAACAGACTGAGAAACAAGAGTAAAAGTTTCCCCTGCAACCCGTTCCCTTGGTGCTAGATGAACGAACGTCTCTCCACATACTCAGTTCTGAGAGATATCTGAGTTAAAGCCGTCCTTCACCTAGCTTGTTGGGAACACAAGATTCTTTTCAGTTGCAAATTCCACCCCATAAGTATATATGGGTATGTAAAAGCTATAACTCGGTTTTACAGTGAAAACTGCAGGAACTTCATAACGGAACTAGGAAACAGACTGAGAAACCAGAGTAAAAGTTACTCCTGCAACCCGTTCCCTTTGTGCTAGATGAACGAACGTCTATCCACATGCTCATTTCTGAGAGATAAGTAAGTGTGAAAGCCGTACTTCATCTAGATTTTTGGGAACACAAAGTTTCTTTTCATTTCCAAACTCCACTCCATACATATATATGGGGAAGTTCTAGCTCCAAATCGGGTTTACAGTGTAAATTGCAGGAACATGAAACCGGCACTAGGAAACAGACTGAGAAACCAGAGTAAAAGTTTCTCCTGCAAACCGTTCCCTTTGTGCTAGATGAACGAACATCTCTCCACATGCTCAGTTCTGAGAGATAAGTGTGTGTGAACGCCGTCCTTCACCTAGCTTTTTGGGAACACCAAGTTTCTTTTCAGTTGCAAACTCCAATCCATACATATATATGGGGAGGTACTAGCTCCAACACAACTTTACAGTGAAAAATGCAGGAACTTCAAACCTGCACTAGGTAACAGACTGAGCAACCAGAATAATAGTTTCTTTTTCAACCCGTTCCATTTTGCTAGATGAACGAAAGTCTATCCACATGCTCAGTTCTGAGAGACAAGTGTGTGTGAAAGTCGTCCTTCAACTAGCTTGTTGGGAACACAAAGTTTCTTTTCAGTTGCAAATCCTACTTCTTACATATATATGGGGAGGTACTAGCTCCAACTAGATTTTACAGTGAAAACTGCAGGAACATCAAACCAGCACTAGGAAACATCCTGAGAAACCAGAGTAAAAGTTTCTCCTGCAAACCCTTTCCGTTGGTGCTAGGCGAACGATCGTCTCTCAACATGCTCACTTCTGGGAGATAAGGGTGTGTGAAAGGCGTCCTTCACATAGCTTGTTGGGAACACAAAGTTTCTTTTCAGTTGCTTACTCCACTCCAAATATATATATATGTGGAGTTTCTAGCTCCAACACTGTTTCACAGTGAAAACTGCAATAACTTCAAACCGGCACTAGGAAACAGCCTGAGAAATCAGAGTAAAAGTTTCTCCTGCAACCCGTTCCCTTCGTGCTAGATGAACGAATATCTCTCCACTTGTTCAGTTCTGAGTGATAAGTGTTTGTGAAAGCCGTCCTTCACCTAGCTTGTTAGGAACACAATGCTTCTTTTCAACAGCAAACACCAATCCTTACATATATGTGGGGAGGTACTAGCACCAACTCGGTTTTACAGTGAAAACTGCTGGAAATTCAAACCGGCACTAGGAAACATCCTGAGTAACCAGAGTAAAAGTTCCTCCTGCATCCCGTTCCATTTGTGCTAGGTGAATGTACGACTATCCACATGCTCAGTTTTGAGGGATAGGTGTGTGTGAAAGTCGTCTTTCAACTAGCTTGTTGGGAACACAAAGTTTCTTTTCAGTTGCAAACCCCACTCCATACATATATATGGGGAGGTACAAGCTCCAACAAGATTTTACAGTGAAAACTGCAGGAACTTCAAACCGCCACTAGGAAACAGACTGAGAAACCAGAGTAAAAGTTTCCCCTGCAACCCGTTCCCTTCGTGCTAGATGAACGAACTTCTATCCACATGCTCAGTTCTGAGAGATAAGTGTGTGTGAACGCCGTTCTTCACCTAGCTTTTTGGGAAAACAAAGTTTCTTTTCAGTTGCAAACTCCACTCCATAAATATATATGGGGAGGTACTAGCTCCAAATCGACTTTACAGTGAAACTACAGGAACTTCAAACCGGCATTAGGTAACAGACTGAGAAACCAGAGTAATAGTTTCTCTTTCAACCCGTTCCCTTTTGATAGATGAACGAACGTCTATCCACATTCTCAGTTCTGAGAGACAAGTGTGTGTGAAAGCCGTCCTTCACCTAGCTTGTTGTGAACACAAAGTTTCTATTCATTTGCAACTCCTACTTCTTACATATATATGGGGAGGTACTAGCTCCAACTCGGTTTCACAGTGAAAACTTCAGGAACATCAAACCGGCACTAGGAAACATCCTGAGAAACCACAGTAAAAGTTTCTCGTGCAAACCGTTCCCTTGGTGCTAGACGAACGAACGTCTCTCCACATGCTCACTTCTGGGAGATAAGTGTGTGTGAAAGACGTCCTTCACCTAACTTGTTGGGAACACAAAATTTCTTTTCAGTTGTGTACTCCAATCCAAATATATATATGTGGAGTTACAAGCTCCAACTCTTTTTCACAGTAAAAACTGCAATAACTTCAAACCGGCACTAGTAAACATCCTGAGAAACTAGAGCAAAAGATTCTCCTGCAACCCGTTCCCATTGTGCTAGATGAATGAACATCTCTCCACTTGCTCAGTTCTGAGGGATAAGTGTTTGTGAAGCCGTCCTTCACCTAGCTTGTTAGGAACACAATGTTTCTTTTCATCATCAAACACCAATCCTTACATATATGTGGGGAGGTACTAGCTCCAACTCGGTTTTACAGTGAAAACTGCAGGAAATTCAAACCGGCACTACGAAACATCCTGAGAAACCAGAGTAAATGTTCCTCCTGCAACCCGTTCCATTTGAGCTAGATGAACGAACGACTATCCACATGCTCAGTTCTGAGGGATAGTGTGTGTGAAAGTCGTCTTTCAACTTGCTTGTTGGGAACACAAAGTTTCTTTTCAGTTGCAAACTCCACTCCACACATATATATGGGGAGGTACTAGCTCCAACACGACTTTACAGTGAAAACTGCAGGAACTTCAAACAGGCACTATGAAACAGACTGAGAAACCAGAGTAAAATTTTCTCCTGCAAACATTTCCCTTGGTGCTAGATGAACGATCGTCCCTCCACATGCTCAATTCTGAGAGATAACTGTGTGTGAAAACCGTCCTTCACATATCTTGTTGGGAACACAAAGTTTCTTTTCAGTTGCAGACTCCACTCCATACATATATATGGGGAGGTACTAGCTCCAACTCGGTTTTACTGTGAAAACTGCAGGAACTTCAAACCGGCACTAGGAAACAGACTGAGAAACCATAGTAAAAGTTTCTCCTGCCACGCGTTCCCTTGGTGCTAGATGAACGAACGTCTCTCCAGATGCTCAGTTCTGAGAGATAAGTGTGTGTGAAAGCCGTCCTTCATCTAGCTTGTTGGGAACAGATAGGTTCTTTTCAGTTGCAAACACCACACCATACATATATATGCGGAGGTACTAGCTCCAACTCAGCTTTACAGTGAAAACTGCAGGAACTTCAAACCGGCAATAGGAAACAGACTGAGAAACCAGAGAAAAACTTTCTCATGCAACCCGTTCCCTTTTGATAGATGAACGAACGTCTATCCACATGCTCAGTTCTGAGAGACAAGTGTGTGTGAAAGTCGTACTTCACTTAGCTTGTTGGGAACACAAAGTTTCTTTTCAGTAGCATACTCCAATCCAAATATATATATGTGGAGGTACAAGCTCCAACTCTGTTTCACAGTGAAAACTGCAATAACTTCAAACCGGCACTAGTAAACATCCTGAGAAACTAGAGTAAAAGATTCTCCTGCAACCCGTTCCCTTTGTGCTAGATGAACGAACATCTCTCCACTTGCTCAGTTCTGAGGGATAAGTGTTTGTGAAAGCCGTCCTTCACCTAGCTTGTTAGGAACGCAATGTTTCTTTTCATCATCAAACACCAATCCTTACATATATGTGGGGAGGTACTACCTCCAACTTGGTTTTACAGTGAAAACTGCAGGAAATTCAAACCGGCACTAGGAAACAGACTGAGAAACCAGAGTAAAATTTTCTGCAAAAAGTTCCCTTGGTGCTAGATGAACGATCGTCTCTCCACATGCTCAATTCTGAGAGATAAGTGTGTGTGAAAGCCGTCCTTCACTTATCTTGTTGGGAACACAAAGTTTCTTTTCAGTTGCAAACTCCACTCCATACATATATATGGGGAGGTACTAGCTCCAACTCGGTTTTACTGTGAAAACTGCAGGAACTTCAAACAGGCACTAGGAAACAGACTGAGAAACCAGAGTAAAAGTTTCTCCTGCAAAAGGTTCCCTTGTTGCTAGATGAACGAACGTCTCTCCACATGCTCAGTTCTGAGAAATAAGTGTGTGTGAAAGCCGTCCTTCACCTATCTTGTTGGGAACACAATGTTTGTTTTCAGTTGCAAACACCAGTCCATACTTATATATAGGGAGGTACTAGCTCCAACTCTGTTTTATTGTGAAAACTGCAGGAACTTCAAACTGGCACTAGGAAACAGACTGAGAAACCATAGTAAAAGTTTCTGCTACCACCCGTTCCCTTGGTGCTAGATGAACGAACGTCTCTCCACATGCTCAGTTCTGAGAGATAAGTGTGTGTGAAAGCCATCCTTCATCTAGCTTGTTGGGAACAGATAGGTTCTTTTCAGTTGCAAACACCACTCCATACATATATATGCGGAGGTACTATCTCCAACTCAGCTTTACAGTGAAAACTGCAGGAAATTCAAACTGGCACTAGGAAACAAACTGTAAAACCAGAGAAATACTTTCTCCTGCAACCCGTTCACTTTGTGCTAGATGAACGAACGTCTATCCACATGCTCATTTCTGAGAGATAATTGAGTGTGAAAGCCGTCCTTCACCTAGCTTGTTGGGAACACAAAGTTTCTTTTCAATTGCATACTCCAATCCAAATATATATATGTGGAGGTAATAGCTCCAACTCTGTTTCACAGTGAAAACTGCAATAACTTCAAACCGGCACTAGGAAACATCCTGAGAAACTACAGTAAAAGTTTCTCCTGCAATCAGTTCCCTTTGTGCTAGATGAACGAACATCTCTCCACTTGCTCAGTTCTGAGGGATAAGTGTTTGTGAAAGCCGTCCTTCACCTATGTTGTTGGGAACACAATGTTTGTTTTCAGTTGCAAACTCCACTCCATACTTATATATAGGGAGGTACTAGCTCCAACTCTGTTTTATTGTGAAAACTGCAGGAACTTCAAACCGGCACTAGGAAACAGACTGAGAAACCAGAGTAAAAGTTTCTCCTGCAACCCGTTCCCTTGGTGCTAGATGAACGAACATCTCTCCACATGCTCAGTTCTGAGAGATAAGTGTGTGTGAACGCAGTCCTTCACATAGCTTTTTGGGAAAACCAAGTTTTTTTTCAGTTGCAAAATCCAATCCATACATATATATGGGGAGGTACTAGCTCCAACACGACTCTGCAGTGAAAACTGCAGGAACTTCAAACCGGCACTAGGTAACAGACTGAGAAACCAGAGTAATAGTTTCTCTTTCAACCCGTTCCCTTTTGCTAGATGAACGAAAGTCTATCCACATGCTCAGTTCTGAGAGACAAGTGTGTGTGAAAGTCATCCTTCAACTAGCTTGTTGGGAACACAAAGTTTCTATTCAGTTGCAAATCCTACTTCTTACATATATATGGGGAGGTACTAGCTCCAACTAGATTTTACAGTGAAAACTGCAGGAACATCAAACCGGCACTAGGAAACATCCTGAGAAACCAGAGTAAAAGTTTCTCCTGCAAACCGTTCCCTTGGTGCTAGGCGAACGATCGTCTCTCCACATGCTCACTTCTTCGAGATAAGGGTGTGCGAAAGGCGTCCTTCACATAGCTTGTTGGGAACACAAAGTTTCTTTTCAGTTGCATACTCCACTCCAAATATATATATGTGGAGGTACTAGCTCCAACACTGTTTCACAGTGAAAACTGCAATAACTTCAAACCGGCACTAGGAAATAGCCTGAGAAACCAGAGTAAAAGTTTCACCTGCAACCCATTCCCTTTGTGCTAGATGAACGATTATGTCTCCACTTGCTCAGTTCTGAGAGATAAGTGTTTGTGAAAGCCGTCCTTCACCTAGCTTGTTAGGAACACTATGCTTGTTTTCAGCAGCAAACACCAATCCTTACATATATGTGGGGAGGTACTAGCTCCAACTCGGTTTTACAGTGAAAACTGCTGGAAATTCAAACCGGCACTAGGAAACATCCTGAGTAACCAGAGTAAAAGTTCCTCCTGCAACCTGTTCCATTTGTGCTAGGTGAACGTACGACTATCCACATGCTCAATTTTGAGGGATAGGTGTGTGAGAAAGTCGTCTTTCACCTAGCTTGTTGGGAACACAAAGTTTCTTTTCAGTTGCAAACTCCACTCCATACATATATATGGGGAGGTACAAGCTTCAAATCGGTTTTACAGTGAAAATTGCAGGCACATCAAACAGACACTAGGAAACAGACTGAGAAACCAGAGTAAAAGTTTCTCCTTCAACACGTTCCCTTTGTGCTAGATGAAAGAACGTCTCTCAACATGCTCAGTTCTGAGATATAATTGTGTGTGAAAGCCTTCCTTCACCTTGCTTTTTGGGAACACAAAGTTTCTTTTCACTTGCAAACTCCACTCCTTATGTATATATGGGGAGGTACTAACTCCAACACTGTTTTACAATGTAAACTACAGAAACTTCAAACCAGCACTAGGAAACAGACTGAGAAACCAGAGTAAAAGATTCTCCTGCCACCCGTTCCCTTGGTGCTAGATGAACGAAAGTCTCTCCACATGCTCAGTTCTGAGAGATAAGTGTGTGTGAAAGCCGTCCTTCACCTAGCTTGTTCGGAACACAATGTTGCTTTTCAGCAGCAAACACCAATCCTTACATATATGAGGGGAGGTACTAGCTCCAACTCGGTTTTACAGTGAAAACTGCAGGAACTTCAAAACGGCACTAGGAAAAAGACTGAGAAACCAGAGTAAAAGTTTCCCTGTAACCGGTTCCCTTGGTGCTAGATGAACGAATGTCTCTCCACATGCTGATTTCTGAGAGATAAGTGTGTGTGAAAGCCGTCCTTCACCTAGCTTGTTGGGAACACAATGTTTCTCTTCAGTTGCAAACTCCAATCCATACATATATATGGGGAGGTACTAGCTCCAACTCGGTTTTACAGTGAAAACTGCAGGAACTTCAAACCGGCACTAGGAAACAGACTGAGAAACCAGAGTAAAATTTAATCCTGCAACCCGTTCCCTTTGTGCTAGATGAACGAATGTCTCTCCACATGCTCAGTTCTGAGAGATAAGTGTGAGTGAAAGCCGTCCTTCACCTAGCTTTTTTGGAACACAAAGATTCTTTTCAGTTGTAAACTCCAATCCATACATATATATGGGGAGGTACTATCTCCAACTTGGTTTTACAGTGTAAATTGCAAGAACTTCATACCGGCAGTAGGAAATTGACTGAGAAACCAGAGTAAAAGTTTCCCCTGCAACCCGTTCCCTTGGTGCTAGATGAACGAACATCTCTCCAAATGCTCAGTTCTGAGAGATTAGTGTGTGTGAACGCCGTCTTTCAACTAGCTTGTTGGGAACACAAAGTTTCTTTTCAGTTGCAAACTCCACTCCATACATATATAAGGGTAAGTACTAGCTCCAACTCTGTTTTACAGTGAAAACTGCAGGAACTTCAAACCTGCACTAGGAAACAGACTGAGAAACAAGAGTAAAAGTTTCCCCTGCAACCCGTTCCCTTGGTGCTAGATGAACGAACGTCTCTCCACATACTCAGTTCTGAGAGATATGTGAGTTAAAGCCGTCCTTCACCTAGCTTGTTGGGAACACAAGATTCTTTTCAGTTGCAAATTCCACTCCATAAGTATATATGGGTATGTAAAAGCTATAACTCGGTTTTACAGTGAAAACTGCAGGAACTTCATAACGGAACTAGGAAACAGACTGAGAAACCAGAGTAAAAGTTACTCCTGCAACCCGTTCCCTTTGTGCTAGATGAACGAACGTCTATCCACATGCTCATTTCTGAGAGATAAGTAAGTGTGAAAGCCGTACTTCATCTAGATTTTTGGGAACACAAAGTTTCTTTTCATTTCCAAACTCCACTCCATACATATATATGGGGAAGTTCTAGCTCCAAATCGGGTTTACAGTGTAAATTGCAGGAACATGAAACCGGCACTAGGAAACAGACTGAGAAACCAGAGTAAAAGTTTCTCCTGCAACCCGTTCCCTTGGTGCTAGATGAACGAACATCTCTCCACATGCTCAGTTCTGTGAGATAAGTGTGTGTGAACGCCGTCCTTCACCTAGCTTTTTGGGAACACCAAGTTCCTTTTCAGTTGCAAACTCCAATCCATACATATATATGGGGAGGTACTAGCTCCAACACGACTTTACAGTGAAAAATGCAGGAACTTCAAACCGGCACTAGGTAACAGACTGAGCAACCAGAATAATAGTTTCTCTTTCAACCCGTTCCCTTTTGCTATATGAACGAACGTCTATCCACATGCTCAGTTGTGAGAGACAAGTGTGTGTGAAAGTCGTCCTTCAACTAGCTTGTTGGGAACACAAAGTTTCTTTTCAGTTGCAAATCCTACTTCTTACATATATATGGGGAGGTACTAGCTCCAACTAGATTTTACAGTGAAAAATGCAGGAACATCAAACCAGCACTAGGAAACATCCTGAGAAACCAGAGTAAAAGTTTCTCCTGCAACACTTTCCCTTGGTGCTAGGCGAACGATCGTCTCTCCACATGCTCACTTCTGGGAGATAATGGTGTGTGAAAGGCGTCCTTCACATAGCTTGTTGGGAACACAAAGTTTCTTTTCAGTTGCTTACTCCACTCCAAATATATATATGTGGAGGTACTAGCTCCAACACTGTTTCACAGTGAAAACTGCAATAACTTCAAACCGGCACTAGGAAATAGCCTGAGAAACCAGAGTAAAAGTTTCACCTGCAACCCATTCCCTTTGTGCTAGATGAACGATTATGTCTCCACTTGCTCAGTTCTGAGAGATAAGTGTTTGTGAAAGCCGTCCTTCACCTAGCTTGTTAGGAACACTATGCTTGTTTTCAGCAGCAAACACCAATCCTTACATATATGTGGGGAGGTACTAGCTCCAACTCGGTTTTACAGTGAAAACTGCTGGAAATTCAAACCGGCACTAGGAAACATCCTGAGTAACCCGAGTAAAAGTTCCTCCTGCATCCCGTTCCATTTGTGCTAGGTGAATGTACGACTATCCACATGCTCAATTTTGAGGGATAGGTGTGTGAGAAAGTCGTCTTTCACCTAGCTTGTTGGGAACACAAAGTTTCTTTTCAGTTGCAAACTCCACTCCATACATATATATGGGGAGGTACAAGCTCCAACAAGATTTTACAGTGAAAACTGCAGGAACTTCAAACCGCCACTAGGAAACAGACTGAGAAACCAGAGTAAAAGTTTCCCCTGCAACCCGTTCCCTTCGTGCTAGATGAACGAACTTCTATCCACATGCTCAGTTCTGAGAGATAAGTGTGTGTGAACGCCGTTCTTCACCTAGCTTTTTGGGAAAACAAAGTTTCTTTTCAGTTGCAAACTCCACTCCATAAATATATATGGGGAGGTACTAGCTCCAACTCGACTTTACAGTGAAAACTACAGGAACTTCAAACCGGCACTAGGTAACAGACTGAGAAACCAGAGTAATAGTTTCTCTTTCAACCCGTTCCCTTTTGATAGATGAACGAACGTCTATCCACATTCTCAGTTCTGAGAGACAAGTGTGTGTGAAAGCCGTCCTTCACCTAGCTTGTTGTGAACACAAAGTTTCTATTCATTTGCAACTCCTACTTCTTACATATATATGGGGAGGTACTAGCTCCAACTCGGTTTCACAGTGAAAAATTCAGGAACATCAAACCGGCACTAGGAAACATCCTGAGAAACCACAGTAAAAGTTTCTCGTGCAAACCGTTCCCTTGGTGCTAGACGAACGAACGTCTCTCCACATGCTCACTTCTGGGAGATAAGTGTGTGTGAAAGACGTCCTTCACCTAACTTGTTGGGAACACAAAATTTCTTTTCAGTTGTGTACTCCAATCCAAATATATATATGTGGAGTTACAAGCTCCAACTATTTTTCACAGTAAAAACTGCAATAACTTCAAACCGGCACTAGGAAACAGACTGAGAAACAAGAGTAAAAGTTTCCCCTGCAACCCGTTCCCTTGGTGCTAGATGAACGAACGTCTCTCCACATACTCAGTTCTGAGAGATATCTGAGTTAAAGCCGTCCTTCACCTAGCTTGTTGGGAACACAAGATTCTTTTCAGTTGCAAATTCCACCCCATAAGTATATATGGGTATGTAAAAGCTATAACTCGGTTTTACAGTGAAAACTGCAGGAACTTCATAACGGAACTAGGAAACAGACTGAGAAACCAGAGTAAAAGTTACTCCTGCAACCCGTTCCCTTTGTGCTAGATGAACGAACGTCTATCCACATGCTCATTTCTGAGAGATAAGTAAGTGTGAAAGCCGTACTTCATCTAGATTTTTGGGAACACAAAGTTTCTTTTCATTTCCAAACTCCACTCCATACATATATATGGGGAAGTTCTAGCTCCAAATCGGGTTTACAGTGTAAATTGCAGGAACATGAAACCGGCACTAGGAAACAGACTGAGAAACCAGAGTAAAAGTTTCTCCTGCAAACCGTTCCCTTTGTGCTAGATGAACGAACATCTCTCCACATGCTCACTTCTGAGAGATAAGTGTGTGTGAACGCCGTCCTTCACCTAGCTTTTTGGGAACACCAAGTTTCTTTTCAGTTGCAAACTCCAATCCATACATATATATGGGGAGGTACTAGCTCCAACACAACTTTACAGTGAAAAATGCAGGAACTTCAAACCTGCACTAGGTAACAGACTGAGCAACCAGAATAATAGTTTCTTTTTCAACCCGTTCCATTTTGCTAGATGAACGAAAGTCTATCCACATGCTCAGTTCTGAGAGACAAGTGTGTGTGAAAGTCGTCCTTCAACTAGCTTGTTGGGAACACAAAGTTTCTTTTCAGTTGCAAATCCTACTTCTTACATATATATGGGGAGGTACTAGCTCCAACTAGATTTTACAGTGAAAACTGCAGGAACATCAAACCAGCACTAGGAAACATCCTGAGAAACCAGAGTAAAAGTTTCTCCTGCAACCCTTTCCGTTGGTGCTAGGCGAACGATCGTCTCTCAACATGCTCACTTCTGGGAGATAAGGGTGTGTGAAAGGCGTCCTTCACATAGCTTGTTGGGAACACAAAGTTTCTTTTCAGTTGCTTACTCCACTCCAAATATATATATATGTGGAGTTTCTAGCTCCAACACTGTTTCACAGTGAAAACTGCAATAACTTCAAACCGGCACTAGGAAACAGCCTGAGAAATCAGAGTAAAAGTTTCTCCTGCAACCCGTTCCCTTCGTGCTAGATGAACGAATATCTCTCCACTTGTTCAGTTCTGAGAGATAAGTGTTTGTGAAAGCCGTCCTTCACCTAGCTTGTTAGGAACACAATGCTTCTTTTCAACAGCAAACACCAATCCTTACATATATGTGGGGAGGTACTAGCACCAACTCGGTTTTACAGTGAAAACTGCTGGAAATTCAAACCGGCACTAGGAAACATCCTGAGTAACCAGAGTAAAAGTTCCTCCTGCATCCCGTTCCATTTGTGCTAGGTGAATGTACGACTATCCACATGCTCAGTTTTGAGGGATAGGTGTGTGTGAAAGTCGTCTTTCAACTAGCTTGTTGGGAACACAAAGTTTCTTTTCAGTTGCAAACCCCACTCCATACATATATATGGGGAGGTACAAGCTCCAACAAGATTTTACAGTGAAAACTGCAGGAACTTCAAACCGCCACTAGGAAACAGACTGAGAAACCAGAGTAAAAGTTTCCCCTGCAACCCGTTCCCTTCGTGCTAGATGAACGAACTTCTATCCACATGCTCAGTTCTGAGAGATAAGTGTGTGTGAACGCCGTTCTTCACCTAGCTTTTTGGGAAAACAAAGTTTCTTTTCAGTTGCAAACTCCACTCCATAAATATATATGGGGAGGTACTAGCTCCAAATCGACTTTACAGTGAAAACTACAGGAACTTCAAACCGGCACTAGGTAACAGACTGAGAAACCAGAGTAATAGTTCCTCTTTCAACCCGTTCCCTTTTGATAGATGAACGAACATCTATCCACATTCTCAGTTCTGAGAGACAAGTGTGTGTGAAAGCCGTCCTTCACCTAGCTTGTTGTGAACACAAAGTTTCTATTCATTTGCAACTCCTACTTCTTACATATATATGGGGAGGTACTAGCTCCAACTCGGTTTCACAGTGAAAACTTCAGGAACATCAAACCGGCACTAGGAAACATCCTGAGAAACCACAGTAAAAGTTTCTCGTGCAAACCGTTCCCTTGGTGCTAGACGAACGAACGTCTCTCCACATGCTCACTTCTGGGAGATAAGTGTGTGTGAAAGACGTCCTTCACCTAACTTGTTGGGAACACAAAATTTCTTTTCAGTTGTGTACTCCAATCCAAATATATATGTGGAGTTACAAGCTCCAACTCTTTTTCACAGTAAAAACTGCAATAACTTCAAACAGGCACTAGTAAACATCCTGAGAAACTAGAGTAAAAGATTCTCCTGCAACCCGTTCCCATTGTGCTAGATGAATGAACATCTCTCCACTTGCTCAGTTCTGAGGGATAAGTGTTTGTGAAGCCGTCCTTCACCTAGCTTGTTAGGAACACAATGTTTCTTTTCATCATCAAACACCAATCCTTACATATATGTGGGGAGGTACTAGCTCCAACTCGGTTTTACAGTGAAAACTGCAGGAAATTCAAACCGGCACTACGAAACATCCTGAGAAACCAGAGTAAATGTTCCTCCTGCAACCCGTTCCATTTGAGCTAGATGAACGAACGACTATCCACATGCTCAGTTCTGAGGGATAGTGTGTGTGAAAGTCGTCTTTCAACTTGCTTGTTGGGAACACAAAGTTTCTTTTCAGTTGCAAACTCCACTCCACACATATATATGGGGAGGTAATAGCTCCAACACGACTTTACAGTGAAAACTGCAGGAACTTCAAACAGGCACTATGAAACAGACTGAGAAACCAGAGTAAAATTTTCTCCTGCAAACATTTCCCTTGGTGCTAGATGAACGATCGTCCCTCCACATGCTCAATTCTGAGAGATAACTGTGTGTGAAAGCCGTCCTTCACATATCTTGTTGGGAACACAAAGTTTCTTTTCAGTTGCAGACTCCACTCCATACATATATATGGGGAGGTACTAGCTCCAACTCGGTTTTACTGTGAAAACTGCAGGAACTTCAAACCGGCACTAGGAAACAGACTGAGAAACCATAGTAAAAGTTTCTCCTGCCACCCGTTCCCTTGGTGCTAGATGAACGAACGTCTCTCCAGATGCTCAGTTCTGAGAGATAAGTGTGTGTGAAAGCCGTCCTTCATCTAGCTTGTTGGGAACAGATAGGTTCTTTTCAGTTGCAAACACCACACCATACATATATATGCGGAGGTACTAGCTCCAACTCAGCTTTACAGTGAAAACTGCAGGAACTTCAAACCGGCAATAGGAAACAGACTGAGAAACAGAGAAAAACTTTCTCATGCAACCCGTTCCCTTTTGATAGATGAAGGAACGTCTATCCACATGCTCAGTTCTGAGAGACAAGTGTGTGTGAAAGTCGTACTTCACTTAGCTTGTTGGGAACACAAAGTTTCTTTTCAGTAGCATACTCCAATCCAAATATATATATGTGGAGGTACAAGCTCCAACTCTGTTTCACAGTGAAAACTGCAATAACTTCAAACCGGCACTAGTAAACATCCTGAGAAACTAGAGTAAAAGATTCTCCTGCAACCCGTTCCCTTTGTGCTAGATGAACGAACATCTCTCCACTTGCTCAGTTCTGAGGGATAAGTGTTTGTGAAAGCCGTCCTTCACCTAGCTTGTTAGGAACGCAATGTTTCTTTTCATCATCAAACACCAATCCTTACATATATGTGGGGAGGTACTACCTCCAACTTGGTTTTACAGTGAAAACTGCAGGAAATTCAAACCGGCACTAGGAAACAGACTGAGAAACCAGAGTAAAATTTTCTGCAAAAAGTTCCCTTGGTGCTAGATGAACGATCGTCTCTCCACATGCTCAATTCTGAGAGATAAGTGTGTGTGAAAGCCGTCCTTCACTTATCTTGTTGGGAACACAAAGTTTCTTTTCAGTTGCAAACTCCACTCCATACATATATATGGGGAGGTACTAGCTCCAACTCGGTTTTACTGTGAAAACTGCAGGAACTTCAAACAGGCACTAGGAAACAGACTGAGAAACCAGAGTAAAAGTTTCTCCTGCAAAAGGTTCCCTTGTTGCTAGATGAACGAACGTCTCTCCACATGCTCAGTTCTGAGAAATAAGTGTGTGTGAAAGCCGTCCTTCACCTATCTTGTTGGGAACACAATGTTTGTTTTCAGTTGCAAACACCAGTCCATACTTATATATAGGGAGGTACTAGCTCCAACTCTGTTTTATTGTGAAAACTGCAGGAACTTCAAACCGGCACTAGGAAACAGACTGAGAAACCATAGTAAAAGTTTCTGCTACCACCCGTTCCCTTGGTGCTAGATGAACGAACGTCTCTCCACATGCTCAGTTCTGAGAGATAAGTGTGTGTGAAAGCCATCCTTCATCTAGCTTGTTGGGAACAGATAGGTTCTTTTCAGTTGCAAACACCACTCCATACATATATATGCGGAGGTACTATCTCCAACTCAGCTTTACAGTGAAAACTGCAGGAAATTCAAACTGGCACTAGGAAACAAACTGTAAAACCAGAGAAAAACTTTCTCCTGCAACCCGTCACTTTGTGCTAGATGAACGAACGTCTATCCACATGCTCATTTCTGAGAGATAATTGAGTGTGAAAGCCGTCCTTCACCTAGCTTGTTGGGAACACAAAGTTTTCTTTTCAATTGCATACTCCAATCCAAATATATATATGTGGAGGTAATAGCTCCAACTCTGTTTCACAGTGAAACCTGCAATAACTTCAAACCGGCACTAGGAAACATCCTGAGAAACTACAGTAAAAGTTTCTCCTGCAATCAGTTCCCTTTGTGCTAGATGAACGAACATCTCTCCACTTGCTCAGTTCTGAGGGATAAGTGTTTGTGAAAGCCGTCCTTCACCTATGTTGTTGGGAACACAATGTTTGTTTTCAGTTGCAAACTCCACTCCATACTTATATATAGGGAGGTACTAGCTCCAACTCTGTTTTATTGTGAAAACTGCAGGAACTTCAAACCGGCACTAGGAAACAGACTGAGAAACCAGAGTAAAAGTTACACCTGCAACCCATACCCTTTGTGCTAGATGAACGAACGTCTATCCACATGCTCATTTCTGAGAGATAATTGAGTGTGAAAGCCGTCCTTCATCTAGATTTTTGGAACACAAAGTTTCTTTTCATTTCCAAACTCCACTCCATACATATATATGGGGAAGTACTAGTTCCAAATCGGTTTTACAATGTAAATTGCAGGAACATGAAACCGGCACTAGGAAACAGACTGAGAAACCAGAGTAAAAGTTTCTACTGCAACCAGTTCCCTTGGTGCTAGATGAACGAACATCTCTCCACATGCTCATTTCTGAGAGATAAGTGTGTGTGAACGCCGTCCTTCACATAGCTTTTTGGGAAAACCAAGTTTTTTTTCAGTTGCAAAATCCAATCCATACATATATATGGGGAGGTACTAGCTCCAACACGACTCTGCAATGAAAACTGCAGGAACTTCAAACCGGCACTAGGTAACAGACTGAGAAACCAGAGTAATAGTTTCTCTTTCAACCCGTTCCCTTTTGCTAGATGAACGAAAGTCTATCCACATGCTCAGTTCTGAGAGACAAGTGTGTGTGAAAGTCATCCTTCAACTAGCTTGTTGGGAACACAAAGTTTCTATTCAGTTGCAAATCCTACTTCTTACATATATATTGGGAGGTACTAGCTCCAACTAGATTTTACAGTGAAAACTGCAGGAACATCAAACCGGCACTAGGAAACATCCTGAGAAACCAGAGTAAAAGTTTCTCCTGCAAACCGTTCCCTTGGTGCTAGGCGAACGATCGTCTCTCCACATGCTCACTTCTTCGAGATAAGGGTGTGCGAAAGGCGTCCTTCACATAGCTTGTTGGGAACACAAAGTTTCTTTTCAGTTGCATACTCCACTCCAAATATATATATGTGGAGGTACTAGCTCCAACACTGTTTCACAGTGAAAACTGCAATAACTTCAAACCGGCACTAGGAAATAGCCTGAGAAACCAGAGTAAAAGTTTCACCTGCAACCCATTCCCTTTGTGCTAGATGAACGATTATGTCTCCACTTGCTCAGTTCTGAGAGATAAGTGTTTGTGAAAGCCGTCCTTCACCTAGCTTGTTAGGAACACTATGCTTGTTTTCAGCAGCAAACACCAATCCTTACATATATGTGGGGAGGTACTAGCTCCAACTCGGTTTTACAGTGAAAACTGCTGGAAATTCAAACCGGCACTAGGAAACATCCTGAGTAACCAGAGTAAAAGTTCCTCCTGCAACCTGTTCCATTTGTGCTAGGTGAACGTACGACTATCCACATGCTCAATTTTGAGGGATAGGTGTGTGAGAAAGTCGTCTTTCACCTAGCTTGTTGGGAACACAAAGTTTCTTTTCAGTTGCAAACTCCACTCCATACATATATATGGGGAGGTACAAGCTTCAAATCGGTTTTACAGTGAAAACTGCAGGCACATCAAACAGACACTAGGAAACAGACTGAGAAACCAGAGTAAAAGTTTCTCCTTCAACACGTTCCCTTTGTGCTAGATGAAAGAACGTCTCTCAACATGCTCAGTTCTGAGATATAATTGTGTGTGAAAGCCTTCCTTCACCTTGCTTTTTGGGAACACAAAGTTTCTTTTCACTTGCAAACTCCACTCCTTATGTATATATGGGGAGGTACTAACTCCAACACTGTTTTACAATGTAAACTACAGAAACTTCAAACCGGCACTAGGAAACAGACTGAGAAACCAGAGTAAAAGATTCTCCTGCCACCCGTTCCCTTGGTGCTAGATGAACGAAAGTCTCTCCACATGCTCAGTTCTGAGAGATAAGTGTGTGTGAAAGCCGTCCTTCACCTAGCTTGTTCGGAACACAATGTTGCTTTTCAGCAGCAAACACCAATCCTTACATATATGAGGGGAGGTACTAGCTCCAACTCGGTTTTACAGTGAAAACTGCAGGAACTTCAAAACGGCACTAGGAAAAAGACGGAGAAACCAGAGTAAAAGTTTCCCTGTAACCGGTTCCCTTGGTGCTAGATGAACGAATGTCTCTCCACATGCTGATTTCTGAGAGATAAGTGTGTGTGAAAGCCGTCCTTCACCTAGCTTGTTGGGAACACAATGTTTCTCTTCAGTTGCAAACTCCAATCCATACATATATATGGGGAGGTACTAGCTCCAACTCCGTTTTACAGTGAAAACTGCAGGAACTTCAAACCGGCACTAGGAAACAGACTGAGAAACCAGAGTAAAATTTAATCCTGCAACCCGTTCCCTTTGTGCTAGATGAACGAATGTCTCTCCACATGCTCAGTTCTGAGAGATAAGTGTGAGTGAAAGCCGTCCTTCACCTAGCTTTTTTGGAACACAAAGATTCTTTTCAGTTGTAAACTCCAATCCATACATATATATGGGGAGGTACTATCTCCAACTTGGTTTACAGTGTAAATTGCAAGAACTTCATACCGGCAGTAGGAAATTGACTGAGAAACCAGAGTAAAAGTTTCCCCTGCAACCCGTTCCCTTGGTGCTAGATGAACGAACATCTCTCCAAATGCTCAGTTCTGAGAGATTAGTGTGTGTGAACGCCGTCTTTCAACTAGCTTGTTGGGAACACAAAGTTTCTTTTCAGTTGCAAACTCCACTCCATACATATATAAGGGTAAGTACTAGCTCCAACTCGGTTTTACAGTGAAAATTGCAGGAACTTCAAACAGGCAATAGGAAACAGACTGAGAAACCAGAGTAAAAGTTTCCCCTGCAAACAGTTCCCTTCGTGCTAGATGAACGAACGTCTCTCCACATGCTCAGTTCTGAGAGATAAGTGTGTGTGAAAGCCGTCTTCACCTAGCTTTTTGGGAACACAAAGTTTCTTTTCAGTTGATAACTCCACTCCATACATATATATGGGAAGGTACTAGCTTCAACCCGGTTTTACAGAGAAAATTGCAGGAACTTCAAACCGGCACTAGGAAACAGACTGAGAAACAAGAGTAAAAGTTTCCCCTGCAACCCGTTCCCTTGGTGCTAGATGAACGAACGTCTCTCCACATACTCAGTTCTGAGAGATATGTGAGTTAAAGCCGTCCTTCACCTAGCTTGTTGGGAACACAAGATTCTTCTCAGTTGCAAATTCCACTCCATAAGTATATATGGGTATGTAAAATCTATAACTCGGTTTTACAGTGAAAACTGCAGGAACTTCATAACGGAACAAGGAAACAGACTGAGAAACCAGAGTAAAAGTTACTCCTGCAACCCGTTCCCTTTGTGCTAGATGAACGAACGTCTATCCACATGCTCATTTCTGAGAGATAAGTAAGTGTGAAAGCCGTACTTCATCTAGATTTTTGGGAACACAAAGTTTCTTTTCATTTCCAAACTCCACTCCATACATATATATGGGGAAGTTCTAGCTCCAAATCGGGTTTACAGTGTAAATTGCAGGAACATGAAACCGGCACTAGGAAACAGACTGAGAAACCAGAGTAAAAGTTTCTCCTGCAAACCCGTTCCCTTGGTGCTAGATGAACGAACATCTCTCCACATGCTCAGTTCTGAGAGATAAGTGTGTGTGAACGCCGTCCTTCACATAGCTTTTTGGGAAAACCAAGTTTTTTTTCAGTTGCAAAATCCAATCCATACATATATATGGGGAGGTACTAGCTCCAACACGACTCTGCAGTGAAAACTGCAGGAACTTCAAACCGGCACTAGGTAACAGACTGAGAAACCAGAGTAATAGTTTCTCTTTCAACCCGTTCCCTTTTGCTAGATGAACGAAAGTCTATCCACATGCTCAGTTCTGAGAGACAAGTGTGTGTGAAAGTCATCCTTCAACTAGCTTGTTGGGAACACAAAGTTTCTATTCAGTTGCAAATCCTACTTCTTACATATATATTGGGAGGTACTAGCTCCAACTAGATTTTACAGTGAAAAATGCAGGAACATCAAACCGGCACTAGGAAACATCCTGAGAAACCAGAGTAAAAGTTTCTCCTGCAAACCGTTCCCTTGGTGCTAGGCGAACGATCGTCTCTCCACATGCTCACTTCTTCGAGATAAGGGTGTGCGAAAGGCGTCCTTCACATAGCTTGTTGGGAACACAAAGCTTCTTTTCAGTTGCATACTCCACTCCAAATATATATATGTGGAGGTACTAGCTCCAACACTGTTTCACAGTGAAACTGCAATAACTTCAAACCGGCACTAGGAAATAGCCTGAGAAACCAGAGTAAAAGTTTCACCTGCAACCCATTCCCTTTGTGCTAGATGAACGATTATGTCTCCACTTGCTCAGTTCTGAGAGATAAGTGTTTGTGAAAGCCGTCCTTCACCTAGCTTGTTAGGAACACTATGCTTGTTTTCAGCAGCAAACACCAATCCTTACATATATGTGGGGAGGTACTAGCTCCAACTCGGTTTTACAGTGAAAACTGCTGGAAATTCAAACCGGCACTAGGAAACATCCTGAGTAACCAGAGTAAAAGTTCCTCCTGCAACCTGTTCCATTTGTGCTAGGTGAACGTACGACTATCCACATGCTCAATTTTGAGGGATAGGTGTGTGAGAAAGTCGTCTTTCACCTAGCTTGTTGGGAACACAAAGTTTCTTTTCAGTTGCAAACTCCACTCCATACATATATATGGGGAGGTACAAGCTTCAAATCGGTTTTACAGTGAAAACTGCAGGCACATCAAACAGACACTAGGAAACAGACTGAGAAACCAGAGTAAAAGTTTCTCCTTCAACACGTTCCCTTTGTGCTAGATGAAAGAACGTCTCTCAACATGCTCAGTTCTGAGATATAATTGTGTGTGAAAGCCTTCCTTCACCTTGCTTTTTGGGAACACAAAGTTTCTTTTCACTTGCAAACTCCACTCCTTATGTATATATGGGGAGGTACTAACTCCAACACTGTTTTACAATGTAAACTACAGAAACTTCAAACCGGCACTAGGAAACAGACTGAGAAACCAGAGTAAAAGATTCTCCTGCCACCCGTTCCCTTGGTGCTAGATGAACGAAAGTCTCTCCACATGCTCAGTTCTGAGAGATAAGTGTGTGTGAAAGCCGTCCTTCACCTAGCTTGTTCGGAACACAATGTTGCTTTTCAGCAGCAAACACCAATCCTTACATATATGAGGGGAGGTACTAGCTCCAACTCGGTTTTACAGTGAAAACTGCAGGAACTTCAAAACGGCACTAGGAAAAAGACTGAGAAACCAGAGGAAAAGTTTCCCTGTAACCGGTTCCCTTGGTGCTAGATGAACGAATGTCTCTCCACATGCTGATTTCTGAGAGATAATTGTGTGTGAAAGCCGTCCTTCACCTAGCTTGTTGGGAACACAATGTTTCTCTTCAGTTGCAAACTCCAATCCATACATATATATGGGGAGGTACTAGCTCCAACTCGGTTTTACAGTGAAAACTGCAGGAACTTCAAACCGGCACTAGGAAACAGACTGAGAAACCAGAGTAAAATTTAATCCTGCAACCCGTTCCCTTTGTGCTAGATGAACGAATGTCTCTCCACATGCTCAGTTCTGAGAGATAAGTGTGAGTGAAAGCCGTCCTTCACCTAGCTTTTTTGGAACACAAAGATTCTTTTCAGTTGTAAACTCCAATCCATACATATATATGGGGAGGTACTATCTCCAACTTGGTTTTACAGTGTAAATTGCAAGAACTTCATACCGGCAGTAGGAAATTGACTGAGAAACCAGAGTAAAAGTTTCCCCTGCAACCCGTTCCCTTGGTGCTAGATGAACGAACATCTCTCCAAATGCTCAGTTCTGAGAGATTAGTGTGTGTGAACGCCGTCTTTCAACTAGCTTGTTGGGAACACAAAGTTTCTTTTCAGTTGCAAACTCCACTCCATACATATATAAGGGTAAGTACTAGCTCCAACTCGGTTTTACAGTGAAAATTGCAGGAACTTCAAACAGGCAATAGGAAACAGACTGAGAAACCAGAGTAAAAGTTTCCCCTGCAAACAGTTCCCTTCGTGCTAGATGAACGAACGTCTCTCCACATGCTCAGTTCTGAGAGATAAGTGTGTGTGAAAGCCGTCTTCACCTAGCTTTTTGGGAACTCAAAGTTTCTTTTCAGTTGATATCTCCACTCCATACATATATATGGGAAGGTACTAGCTTCAACCCGGTTTTACAGAGAAAATTGCAGGAACTTCAAACCGGCACTAGGAAACAGACTGAGAAACAAGAGTAAAAGTTTCCCCTGCAACCCGTTCCCTTGGTGCTAGATGAACGAACGTCTCTCCACATACTCAGTTCTGAGAGATATGTGAGTTAAAGCCGTCCTTCACCTAGCTTGTTGGGAACACAAGATTCTTCTCAGTTGCAAATTCCACTCCATAAGTATATATGTGTATGTAAAATCTATAACTCGGTTTTACAGTGAAAACTGCAGGAACTTCATAACGGAACTAGGAAACAGACTGAGAAACCAGAGTAAAAGTTACTCCTGCAACCCGTTCCCTTTGTGCTAGATGAACGAACGTCTATCCACATGCTCATTTCTGAGAGATAAGTAAGTGTGAAAGCCGTACTTCATCTAGATTTTTGGGAACACAAAGTTTCTTTTCATTTCCAAACTCCACTCCATACATATATATGGGGAAGTTCTAGCTCCAAATCGGGTTTACAGTGTAAATTGCAGGAACATGAAACCGGCACTAGGAAACAGACTGAGAAACTAGAGTAAAAGGTTCTCCTGCAACCCGTTCCCTTTGTGCTAGATGAACGAACATCTCTCCACTTGCTCAGTTCTGAGGGATAAGTGTTTGTGAAAGCCGTCCTTCACCTAGCTTGTTAGGAACGCAATGTTTCTTTTCATCATCAAACACCAATCCTTACATATATGTGGGGAGGTACTAGCTCCAACTTGGTTTTACAGTGAAAACTGCAGGAAATTCAAACCGGCACTAGGAAACAGACTGAGAAACCAGAGTAAAATTTTCTCCTGCAAAAAGTTCCCTTGGTGCTAGATGAACGATCGTCTCTCCACATGCTCAATTCTGAGAGATAAGTGTGTGTGAAAGCCGTCCTTCACTTATCTTGTTGGGAACACAAAGTTTCTTTTCAGTTGCAAACTCCACTGCATACATATATATGGGGAGGTACTAGCTCCAACTCGGTTTTACTGTGAAAACTGCAGGAACTTCAAACAGGCACTAGGAAACAGACTGAGAAACCAAAGTAAAAGTTTCTCCTGCAAAAGGTTCCCTTGTTGCTAGATGAACGAACGTCTCTCCACATGCTCAGTTCTGAGAAATATGTGTGTGTGAAAGCCGTCCTTCACCTATCTTGTTGGGAACACAATGTTTGTTTTCAGTTGCAAACACCAGTCCATACTTATATATAGGGAGGTACTAGCTCCAACTCTGTTTTATTGTGAAAACTGCAGGAACTTCAAACCGGCACTAGGAAACAGACTGAGAAACCATAGTAAAAGTTTCTGCTGACACCCGTTCCCTTGGTGCTAGATGAACGAACGTCTCTCCACATGCTCAGTTCTGAGAGATAAGTGTGTGTGAAAGCCATCCTTCATCTAGCTTGTTGGGAACAGATAGGTTCTTTTCAGTTGCAAACACCACTCCATACATATATATGCGGAGGTAATATCTCCAACTCAGCTTTACAGTGAAAACTGCAGGAAATTCAAACCGGCACTAGGAAACAAACTGTAAAACCAGAGAAAAACTTTCTCCTGCAACCCGTTCACTTTGTGCTAGATGAACGAACGTCTATCCACATGCTCATTTCTGAGAGATAATTGAGTGTGAAAGCCGTCCTTCACCTAGCTTGTTGGGAACACAAAGTTTTCTTTTCAATTGCATACTCCAATCCAAATATATATATGTGGAGGTAATAGCTCCAACTCTGTTTCACAGTGAAAACTGCAATAACTTCAAACCGGCACTAGGAAACATCCTGAGAAACTACAGTAAATGTTTCTCCTGCAATCAGTTCCCTTTGTGCTAGATGAACGAACATCTCTCCACTTGCTCAGTTCTGAGGGATAAGTGTTTGTGAAAGCCGTCCTTCACCTATGTTGTTGGGAACACAATGTTTGTTTTCAGTTGCAAACTCCACTCCATACTTATATATAGGGAGGTACTAGCTCCAACTCTGTTTTATTGTGAAAACTGCAGGAACTTCAAACCGGCACTAGGAAACAGACTGAGAAACCAGAGTAAAAGTTACACCTGCAACCCGTTCCCTTTGTGCTAGATGAACGAACGTCTATCCACATGCTCATTTCTGAGAGATAATTGAGTGTGAAAGCCGTCCTTCATCTAGATTTTTGGGAACACAAAGTTTCTTTTCATTTCCAAACTCCACTCCATACATATATATGGGGAAGTACTAGTTCCAAATCGGTTTTACAATGTAAATTGCAGGAACATGAAACCAGCACTAGGAAACAGACTGAGAAACCAGAGTAAAAGTTTCTACTGCAACCAGTTTCCCTTGGTGCTAGATGAACGAACATCTCTCCACATGCTCAGTTCTGAGAGATAAGTGTGTGTGAACGCCGTCCTTCACATAGCTTTTTGGGAAAACCAAGTTTTTTTTCAGTTGCAAAATCCAATCCATACATATATATGGGGAGGTACTTGCTCCAACATGACTCTGCAGTGAAAACTGCAGGAACTTCAAACCGGCACTAGGTAACAGACTGAGAAACCAGAGTAATAGTTTCTCTTTCAACCCGTTCCCTTTTGCTAGATGAACGAAAGTCTATCCACATGCTCAGTTCTGAGAGACAAGTGTGTGTGAAAGTCATCCTTCAACTAGCTTGTTGGGAACACAAAGTTTCTATTCAGTTGCAAATCCTACTTCTTACATATATATTGGGAGGTACTAGCTCCAACTAGATTTTACAGTGAAAACTGCAGGAACATCAAACCGGCACTAGGAAACATCCTGAGAAACCAGAGTAAAAGTTTCTCCTGCAAACCGTTCCCTTGGTGCTAGGCGAATGATCGTCTCTCCACATGCTCACTTCTTCGAGATAAGGGTGTGCGAAAGGCGTCCTTCACATAGCTTGTTGGGAACACAAAGTTTCTTTTCAGTTGCATACTCCACTCCAAATATATATATGTGGAGGTACTAGCTCCAACACTGTTTCACAGTGAAAACTGCAATAACTTCAATCCGGCACTAGGAAATAGCCTGAGAAACCAGAGTAAAAGTTTCACCTGCAACCCATTCCCTTTGTGCTAGATGAACGATTATGTCTCCACTTGCTCAGTTCTGAGAGATAAGTGTTTGTGAAAGCCGTCCTTCACCTAGCTTGTTAGGAACACTATGCTTGTTTTCAGCAGCAAACACCAATCCTTACATATATGTGGGGAGGTACTAGCTCCAACTCGGTTTTACAGTGAAAACTGCTGGAAATTCAAACCGGCACTAGGAAACATCCTGAGTAACCAGAGTAAAAGTTCCTCCTGCAACCTGTTCCATTTGTGCTAGGTGAACGTACGACTATCCACATGCTCAATTTTGAGGGATAGGTGTGTGAGAAAGTCGTCTTTCACCTAGCTTGTTGGGAACACAAAGTTTCTTTTCAGTTGCAAACTCCACTCCATACATATATATGGGGAGGTACAAGCTTCAAATCGGTTTTACAGTGAAAACTGCAGGCACATCAAACAGACACTAGGAAACAGACTGAGAAACCAGAGTAAAAGTTTCTCCTTCAACACGTTCCCTTTGTGCTAGATGAAAGAACGTCTCTCAACATGCTCAGTTCTGAGATATAATTGTGTGTGAAAGCCTTCCTTCACCTTGCTTTTTGGGAACACAAAGTTTCTTTTCACTTGCAAACTCCACTCCTTATGTATATATGGGGAGGTACTAACTCCAACACTGTTTTACAATGTAAACTACAGAAACTTCAAACCGGCACTAGGAAACAGACTGAGAAACCAGAGTAAAAGATTCTCCTGCCACCCGTTCCCTTGGTGCTAGATGAACGAAAGTCTCTCCACATGCTCAGTTCTGAGAGATAAGTGTGTGTGAAAGCCGTCCTTCACCTAGCTTGTTCGGAACACAATGTTGCTTTTCAGCAGCAAACACCAATCCTTACATATATGAGGGGAGGTACTAGCTCCAACTCGGTTTTACAGTGAAAACTGCAGGAACTTCAAAACGGCACTAGGAAAAAGACTGAGAAACCAGAGTAAAAGTTTCCCTGTAACCGGTTCCCTTGGTGCTAGATGAACGAATGTCTCTCCACATGCTGATTTCTGAGAGATAATTGTGTGTGAAAGCCGTCCTTCACCTAGCTTGTTGGGAACACAATGTTTCTCTTCAGTTGCAAACTCCAATCCATACATATATATGGGGAGGTACTAGCTCCAACTCGGTTTTACAGTGAAAACTGCAGGAACTTCAAACCGGCACTAGGAAACAGACTGAGAAACCAGAGTAAAATTTAATCCTGCAACCCGTTCCCTTTGTGCTAGATGAACGAATGTCTCTCCACATGCTCAGTTCTGAGAGATAAGTGTGAGTGAAAGCCGTCCTTCACCTAGCTTTTTGGAACACAAAGATTCTTTTCAGTTGTAAACTCCAATCCATACATATATATGGGGAGGTACTATCTCCAACTTGGTTTTACAGTGTAAATTGCAAGAACTTCATACCGGCAGTAGGAAATTGACTGAGAAACCAGAGTAAAAGTTTCCCCTGCAACCCGTTCCCTTGGTGCTAGATGAACGAACATCTCTCCAAATGCTCAGTTCTGAGAGATTAGTGTGTGTGAACGCCGTCTTTCAACTAGCTTGTTGGGAACACAAAGTTTCTTTTCAGTTGCAAACTCCACTCCATACATATATAAGGGTAAGTACTAGCTCCAACTCGGTTTTACAGTGAAAATTGCAGGAACTTCAAACAGGCAATAGGAAACAGACTGAGAAACCAGAGTAAAAGTTTCCCCTGCAAACAGATCCCTTCGTGCTAGATGAACGAACGTCTCTCCACATGCTCAGTTCTGAGAGATAAGTGTGTGTGAAAGCCGTCTTCACCTAGCTTTTTGGGAACACAAAGTTTCTTTTCAGTTGATAACTCCACTCCATACATATATATGGGAAGGTACTAGCTTCAACCCGGTTTTACAGAGAAAATTGCAGGAACTTCAAACCGGCACTAGGAAACAGACTGAGAAACAAGAGTAAAAGTTTCCCCTGCAACCCGTTCCCTTGGTGCTAGATGAACGAACGTCTCTCCACATACTCAGTTCTGAGAGATATGTGAGTTAAAGCCGTCCTTCACCTAGCTTGTTGGGAACACAAGATTCTTCTCAGTTGCAAATTCCACTCCATAAGTATATATGGGTATGTAAAATCTATAACTCGGTTTTACAGTGAAAACTGCAGGAACTTCATAACGGAACTAGGAAACAGACTGAGAAACCAGAGTAAAAGTTACTCCTGCAACCCGTTCCCTTTGTGCTAGATGAACGAACGTCTATCCACATGCTCATTTCTGAGAGATAAGTAAGTGTGAAAGCCGTATTTCATCTAGATTTTTGGGAACACAAAGTTTCTTTTCATTTCCAAACTCCACTCCATACATATATATGGGGAAATTCTAGCTCCAAATCGGGTTTACAGTGTAAATTGCAGGAACATGAAACCGGCACTAGGAAACAGACTGAGAAACCAGAGTAAAAGTTTCTCCTGCAACCCGTTCCCTTGGTGCTAGATGAACGATCATCTCTCCACATGCTCAGTTCTGTGAGATAAGTGTGTGTGAACGCCGTCCTTCACCTAGCTTTTGGGAAAACCAATTTCCTTTTCAGTTGCAAACTCCAATCCATACATATATATGGGGAGGTACTAGCTCCAACACGAATTTACAGTGAAAACTGCAGGAACTTCAAACCGGCACTAGGTAACAGACTGAGCAACCAGAATAATAGTTTCTCTTTCAACCCGTTCCCTTTTGCTATATGAACGAACGTCTATCCACATGCTCAGTTGTGAGAGACAAGTGTGTGTGAAAGTCGTCCTTCAACTAGCTTGTTGGGAACACAAAGTTTCTTTTCAGTTGCAAATCCTACTTCTTACATATATATGGGGAGGTACTAGCTCCAACTAGATTTTACAGTGAAAACTGCAGGAACATCAAACCAGCACTAGGAAACATCCTGAGATATCAGAGTAAAAGTTTCTCCTGCAACCATTTCCCTTGGTGCTAGGCGAACGATCGTCTCTCCACATGCTCACTTCTGGGAGATAAGGGTGTGTGAAAGGCGTCCTTCACATAGCTTGTTGGGAACACAAAGTTTCTTTTCAGTTGCTTACCTCCACTCCAAATATATATATGTGGAGTTTCTAGCTCCAACACTGTTTCACAGTGAAAACTGCAATAACTTCAAACCGGCACTAGGAAACAGCCTGAGAAACCAGAGTAATAGTTTCTCCTGCAACCCATTCCCTTTGTGCTAGATGAACGATTATCTCTCCACTTGCTCAGTTCTGAGAGATAAGTGTTTGTGAAAGCCGTCCTTCACCTAGCTTGTTAGGAACACAATGCTTCTTTTCAGCAGCAAACACCAATCCTTACATATATGTGGGGAGGTACTAGCTCCAACTCGGTTTTACAGTGAAAACTGCTGGAAATTCAAACCGGCACTAGGAAACATCCTGAGTAAACCAGAGTAAAAGTTCCTCCTGCAACCCGTTCCATTTGTGCTAGGTGAACGTACGACTATCCACATGCTCAATTTTGAGGGATAGGTGTGTGAGAAAGTCGTCTTTCACCTAGCTTGTTGGGAACACAAAGTTTCTTTTCAGTTGCAAACTCCACTCCATACATATATATGGGGAGGTACAAGCTTCCACAATAGGTTTTACAGTGAAAACTGCAGGAACTATCAAACCGACAACTAGGAAACAGACTGAGAAACCAGAGTAAAAGTTTCTCCTGCAACGCTTCCCTTCGTGCTAGATGAAAGAACTTCTATCCACATGCTCAGTTCTGAGATATAATTGTGTGTGAACAGCCGTTCTTCACCTATGCTTTTTGGAACACAAAGTTTCTTTTCAGTTGCAAACTCCACTCCATTATGTATATATGGGGAGGTACTAAGCTCCAAATCGACGTTTACATGTAAACTACAGGAAACTTCAAAACCGGCACTAGGATACAGACTGAGAACCAGAGTAAATAGTTTCTCTTTCAACCCGTTCCTTTTGATAGATGAACGAAGTCTATCCACATTCTCAGTTCTGAGAGACAAGTGTGTGTGAAAGCCGTCCTTCACTAGCTTGTTGTGAACACAAAGTTTCTTTCATTTGCAAACTCCTACTTCTTACATATATATGGGGAGGTACTAGCTCAAACTCGGTTTTACAGTGAAAACTGCAGGAACTTCAAACCGGCACTAGGAAACAGACTGAGAAACCAGAGTAAAATGTTAATCCTGCAAACCGTTCCCTTGTGCTAGATGAACGAACGTCTCTCCACATGCTCAGTTCTGAGAGATAGTGTGATGTGAAAAGCCGTCCTTCACCTAGCTTGTTGGAACACAAAGATTCTTTTCAGTTGTAAACTCCAATCCAAAATATATATGGGGAGGTACTATCTCCAACTCTGGTTTTACAGTGTAAAATTGCAAGAACTTCATACCGGCATAGGAAATTGACTGAGAAACCAGAGTAAAAGTTTCCCCTGCAACCCGTTCCCTTGGTGCTAGATGAACGAACATCTCTCCAAATGCTCAGTTCTGAGAGATAGTGTGTGTGACGCCGTCCTTTCAACTAGCTTGTTGGGAACACAAAGTTTCTTTTCAGTTGCAAACTCCACTCCCATACATATATAAGGGTAGTACTAGCTCCAACTCGGTTTTACAGTGAAAATTGCAGGAACATTCAAACCGGCACTAGGGAACAGACTGAGAAACCAGAGTAAAAGTTTCCTCCTGCAAACCGTTCCCTTCGAGCTAGATGAACGAACGTACTCTCCACATGCTCAGTTCTGAGAGATAAGTGTGTGTGAAAGCCGTCTTCACCTAGCTTTTTGGGAACACAAAGTCTCTTTTCAGTTGCAAACTCCACTCCATACATATATATGGGGAGGTACTAGCTCTCAACCCGTTTTACAGTGAAAAATGCAGGAACTTCAAAACAGGCACTAGGAAACAGACTGAGAAACCAGAGTAAAAAGTTTCCCATGCAAACCCGTTCCCTTGGTGCTAGATGAACGACGTCTCCTCCACATACTCAATTCTGAGAGATAACTGTGTGTGAAAGCCGTCCTTCACATAGCTTGTTGGGAACACAAAGTTCTTTTCAGTTGGCAAACTCCACTCCATACATATATATGGGGAGGTACTAGCTCCAGACTCGGTTTTACTGTGAAAACTGCAGGAACTTTCAAACCGGCACTAGGAAACAGACTGAGAAACCATAGTAAAAGTTTCTCCTGCCACCCGTTCCTTGTGCTAGATGAACGAACGTCTCTCCAGATGCTCAGTTCTGAGAGATAAGTGGTGTGTGAAAGCCGTCCTTCATCTAGCTTGTTGGGAACAGATAGGTTCTTTTCAGTTGCAAACACCACTCCATACATATATATGCGGAGGTACTAGCTCCAACTCAGCTTTACATTGAAAACTGCAGGAACTTCAAACCGGCAATAGGAAACAGACTGAGAAACCAGAGAAAAACTTTCTCCTGCAACCCATTCACTTTTAGCTATATTAAAGAACGTCTCTCCACATGCTCAGTTCTGAGAGATAATTGTGTGTGAATGTCCGTCCTTCACCTAGCTTTTTGGGAAAACAAAGATTCTTTTCAGTTGCAAACCCCATTCCATACATATATATGGGGAGGTTACAAGCTCCAAATCGACTTTACAGTGAAAACTGCAGGAAATTCAAACCGGCACTAGGAACAGACTGAGAAACCAGAGTAAAATTTTCTCCTGCAAACCGTTCCCTTGGTGCTAGATGAACGATCGTCTCTCCACATGCTCAATTCTGAGAGATAAGTGTGTGTGAAAGCCGTCCTTCACTTATCTTGTTGGGAACACAAAGTTTCTTTTCAGTTGCAAACTCCACTCCATACATATATATGGGGAGGTACTAGCTCCAACTCGGTTTTACTGTGAAAACTGCAGGAACTTCAAACAGGCACTTGGAAACAGACTGAGAAACCAGAGTAAAAGTTTCTCCTGCAAAAGGTTCCCTTGTGCTAGATGAACGAACGTCTCTCCACATGCTCAGTTCTGAGAGATAAGTGTGTGTGAAAGCCGTCCTTCACCTATCTTGTTGGGAACACAATGTTTGTTTCAGTTGCAAACACCAGTCCATACTTATATATAGGGAGGTACTAGCTCAACTCGGTTTTAATTGTGAAAACTGCAGGAACTTCAAACCGGCACTAGGAAACAGACTGAGAAACCATAGTAAAAGTTTCTGCTGCCACCCGTTCCCTTGGTGCTAGATGAACGAACGTCTCTCCACATGCTCAGTTCTGAGAGATAAGTGTGTGTGAAAGCCATCCTTCATCTAGCTTGTTGGGAACAGATAGGTTCTTTTCAGTTGCAAACACCACTCCATACATATATATGCGGAGGTACTATCTCCAACTCAGCTTTACAGTGAAAACTGCAGGAAATTCAAACCGGCACTAGGAAACAACTGTAAAACCAGAGAAAAAACTTTCTCCTGCAAACCGTTCACTTTGTGCTAGATGAACGAACGTCTATCCACATGCTCATTTCTGAGAGATAATTGAGTGTGAAAGCCGTCCTTCACCTAGCTTGTTGGGAACACAAAGTTTCTTTTCAATTGCATACTCCAATCCAAATATATATATGTGGAGGTAATAGCTCCAACTCTGTTTCACAGTGAAAACTGCAATAACTTCAAACCGGCACTAGGAACATCCTGAGAAACTACAGTAAAAGTTTCTCCTGCAATCAGTTCCCTTTGTGCTAGATGAACGAACATCTCTCCACTTGCTCAGTTCTGAGGGATAAGTGTTTGTGAAGCCGTCCTTCACCTATGTTGTTGGGAACACAATGTTTGTTTTCAGTTGCAAACTCCACTCCATACTTATATATAGGGAGGTACTAGCTCCAACTCTGTTTTATTGTGAAAACTGCAGGAACTTCAACCGGCACTAGGAAACAGACTGAGAAACCAGAGTAATAGTTACTCCTGCAACCCGTTCCCTTTGTGCTAGATGAACGAACGTCTATCCACATGCTCATTTCTGAGAGATAAATTGAGTGTGAAAGCCGTCCTTCATCTAGATTTTTGGGAACACAAAGTTTCTTTTCATTTCCAAACTCCACTCCATACATATATATGGGGAGGTACTAGTTCCAAATCGGTTTTACAATGTAAATTGCAGGAACATGAAACCGGCACTAGGAAACAGACTGAGAAACCAGAGTAAAAGTTTCTACTGCAACCAGTTCCCTTGGTGCTAGATGAACGAACATCTCTCCACATGCTCAGTTCTGAGAGATAAGTGTGTGTGAACGCCGTCCTTCACATAGCTTTTTGGGAAAACCAAGTTTTTTTCAGTTGCAAAATCCAATCCATACATATATATGGGGAGGTACTAGCTCCAACACGACTCTGCAGTGAAAACTGCAGGAACCTTCAAACCGGCACTAGGTAACAGACTGAGAAACCAGAGTAATAGTTTCTCTTTCAACCCGTTCCCTTTTGCTAGATGAACGAAAGTCTATCCACATGCTCAGTTCTGAGAGACAAGTGTGTGTGAAAGTCATCCTTCAACTAGCTTGTTGGGAACACAAAGTTTCTATTCAGTTGCAAATCCTACTTCTTACATATATATTGGGAGGTACTAGCTCCAACTAGATTTTACAGTGAAAACTGCAGGAACATCAAACCGGCACTAGGAACATCCTGAGAAACCAGAGTAAAAGTTTCTCCTGCAAACCGTTCCCTTGGTGCTAGGCGAACGATCGTCTCTCCACATGCTCACTTCTTCGAGATAAGGGTGTGCGAAAGGCGTCCTTCACATAGCTTGTTGGGAACACAAAGTTTCTTTTCAGTTGCATACTCCACTCCAAATATATATATGTGGAGGTACTAGCTCCAACACTGTTTCACAGTGAAAACTGCAATAACTTCAAACCGGCACTAGGAAATAGCCTGAGAAACCAGAGTAAAAGTTTCACCTGCAACCCATTCCCTTTGTGCTAGATGAACGATTATGTCTCCACTTGCTCAGTTCTGAGAGATAAGTGTTTGTGAAAGCCGTCCTTCACCTAGCTTGTTAGGAACACTATGCTTGTTTTCAGCAGCAAACACCAATCCTTACATATATGTGGGGAGGTACTAGCTCCAACTCGGTTTTACAGTGAAAACTGCTGGAAATTCAAACCGGCACTAGGAAACATCCTGAGTAACCAGAGTAAAAGTTCCTCCTGCAACCTGTTCCATTTGTGCTAGGTGAACGTACGACTATCCACATGCTCAATTTTGAGGGATAGGTGTGTGAGAAAGTCGTCTTTCACCTAGCTTGTTGGGAACACAAAGTTTCTTTTCAGTTGCAAACTCCACTCCATACATATATATGGGGAGGTACAAGCTTCAAATCGGTTTTACAGTGAAAACTGCAGGCACATCAAACAGACACTAGGAAACAGACTGAGAACCAGAGTAAAAGTTTCTCCTTCAACACGTTCCCTTTGTGCTAGATGAAAGAACGTCTCTCAACATGCTCAGTTCTGAGATATAATTGTGTGTGAAAGCCTTCCTTCACCTTGCTTTTTGGGAACACAAAGTTTCTTTTCACTTGCAAACTCCACTCCTTATGTATATATGGGGAGGTACTAACTCCAACACTGTTTTACAATGTAAACTACAGAAACTTCAAACCGGCACTAGGAAACAGACTGAGAAACCAGAGGAAAAGATTCTCCTGCCACCCGTTCCCTTGGTGCTAGATGAACGAAAGTCTCTCCACATGCTCAGTTCTGAGAGATAAGTGTGTGTGAAAGCCGTCCTTCACCTAGCTTGTTCGGAACACAATGTTGCTTTTCAGCAGCAAACACCAATCCTTACATATATGAGGGGGAGGTACTAGCTCCAACTCGGTTTTACAGTGAAAACTGCAGGAACTTCAAAACGGCACTAGGAAAAAGACTGAGAAACCAGAGTAAAAGTTTCCCTGTAACCGGTTCCCTTGGTGCTAGATGAACGAATGTCTCTCCACATGCTGATTTCTGAGAGATAATTGTGTGTGAAAGCCGTCCTTCACCTAGCTTGTTGGGAACACAATGTTTCTCTTCAGTTGCAAACTCCAATCCATACATATATATGGGGAGGTACTAGCTCCAACTCGGTTTACAGTGAAAAACTGCAGGAACTTCAACCGGCACTAGGAAACAGACTGAGAAACCAGAGTAAAATTTAATCCTGCAACCCGTTCCCTTTGTGCTAGATGAACGAATGTCTCTCCACATGCTCAGTTCTGAGAGATAAGTGTGAGTGAAAGCCGTCCTTCACCTAGCTTTTTGGAACACAAAGATTCTTTTCAGTTGTAAACTCCAATCCATACATATATATGGGGAGGTACTATCTCCAACTTGGTTTTACAGTGTAAATTGCAAGAACTTCATACCGGCAGTAGGAAATTGACTGAGAAACCAGAGTAAAAGTTTCCCCTGCAACCCGTTCCCTTGGTGCTAGATGAACGAACATCTCTCCAAATGCTCAGTTCTGAGAGATAGTGTGTGTGAACGCCGTCTTTCACTAGCTTGTTGGGAACACAAAGTTTCTTTTCAGTTGCAAACTCCACTCCATACATATATAAGGGTAAGTACTAGCTCCAACTCGGTTTTACAGTGAAAATTGCAGGAACTTCAAACAGGCAATAGGAAACAGACTGAGAAACCAGAGTAAAAGTTTCCCCTGCAAACAGTTCCCTTCGTGCTAGATGAACGAACGTCTCTCCACATGCTCAGTTCTGAGAGATAAGTGTGTGTGAAAGCCGTCTTCACCTAGCTTTTTGGGAACACAAAGTTTCTTTTCAGTTGATAACTCCACTCCATACATATATATGGGAAGGAACTAGCTTCAACCCGGTTTTACAGAGAAAATTGCAGGAACTTCAAACCGGCACTAGGAAACAGACTGAGAAACAAGAGTAAAAGTTTCCCCTGCAACCCGTTCCCTTGGTGCTAGATGAACGAACGTCTCTCCACATACTCAGTTCTGAGAGATATGTGAGTTAAAGCCGTCCTTCACCTAGCTTGTTGGGAACACAAGATTCTTCTCAGTTGCAAATTCCACTCCATAAGTATATATGGGTATGTAAAATCTATAACTCGGTTTTACAGTGAAAACTGCAGGAACTTCATAACGGAACAAGGAAACAGACTGAGAAACCAGAGTAAAAGTTACTCCTGCAACCCGTTCCCTTTGTGCTAGATGAACGAACGTCTATCCACATGCTCATTTCTGAGAGATAAGTAAGTGTGAAAGCCGTACTTCATCTAGATTTTTGGGAACACAAAGTTTCTTTTCATTTCCAAACTCCACTCCATACATATATATGGGGAAGTTCTAGCTCCAAATCGGGTTTACAGTGTAAATTGCAGGAACATGAAACCGGCACTAGGAAACAGACTGAGAAACCAGAGTAAAAGTTTCTCCTGCAACCCGTTCCCTTGGTGCTAGATGAACGAACATCTCTCCACATGCTCAGTTCTGTGAGATAAGTGTGTGTGAACGCCGTCCTTCACCTAGCTTTTTGGGAAAACCAATTTCATTTTCAGTTGCAAACTCCAATCCATACATATATATGGGGAGGGTACTAGCTCCAACACGAATTTACAGTGAAAACTGCAGGAACTTCAAACCGGCACTAGGTAACAGACTGAGCAACCAGAATAATAGTTTCTCTTTCAACCCGTTCACTTTTGCTATATGAACGAACGTCTATCCACATGCTCAGTTGTGAGAGACAAGTGTGTGTGAAAGTCGTCCTTCAACTAGCTTGTTGGGAACACAAAGTTTCTTTTCAGTTGCAAATCCTACTTCTTACATATATATGGGGAGGTACTAGCTCCAACTAGATTTTACAGTGAAAACTGCAGGAACATCAAACCAGCACTAGGAAACATCCTGAGATATCAGAGTAAAAGTTTCTCCTGCAACCATTTCCCTTGGTGCTAGGCGAACGATCGTCTCTCCACATGCTCACTTCTGGGAGATAAGGGTGTGGTGAAAGGCGTCCTTCACATAGCTTGTTGGGAACACAAAGTTTCTTTTCAGTTGCTTACTCCACTCCAAATATATATATGTGGAGTTTCTAGCTCCAACACTGTTTCACAGTGAAAACTGCAATAACTTCAAACCGGCACTAGGAAACAGCCTGAGAAATCAGAGTAAAAGTTTCTCCTGCAACCCGTTCCCTTTGTGCTAGATGAACGAATATCTCTCCACTTGTTCAGTTCTGAGAGATAAGTGTTTGTGAAAGCCGTCCTTCACCTAGCTTGTTAGGAACACAATGCTTCTTTTCAGCAGCAAACACCAATCCTTACATATATGTGGGGAGGTACTAGCCCCAACTCGGTTTTACAGTGAAAACTGCTGGAAATTCAAACCGGCACTAGGAAACATCCTGAGTAACCAGAGTAAAAGTTCCTCCTGCATCTCGTTCCATTTGTGCTAGGTGAATGTACGACTATCCACATGCTCAGTTTTGAGGGATAGGTGTGTGTGAAAGTCGCTTTCACCTAGCTTGTTGGGAACACAAAGTTTCTTTTCAGTTGCAAACCCCACTCCATACATATATATGGGGAGGTACTAGCTCCAACAAAATTTTACAGTGAAAACTGCAGGAACTTCAAACCGCCACTAGGAAACAGACTGAGAAACCAGAGTAAAAGTTTCCCCTGCAACCCGTTCCCTTCGTGCTAGATGAACAAACTTCTATCCACATGCTCAGTTCTGAGAGATAAGTGTGTGTGAACGCCGTTCTTCACCTAGCTTTTTGGGAAAACAAAGTTTCTTTTCAGTTGCAAACTCCACTCCATAAATATATATGGGGAGGTACTAGCTCCAAATCGACTTTACAGTGAAAACTACAGGAACTTCAAACCGGCACTAGGTAACAGACTGAGAAACCAGAGTAATAGTTTCTCTTTCAACCCGTTCCCTTTTGATAGATGAACGAACGTCTATCCACATTCTCAGTTCTGAGAGACAAGTGTGTGTGAAAGCCGTCCTTCACCTAGCTTGTTGTGAACACAAAGTTTCTATTCATTTGCAACTCCTACTTCTTACATATATATGGGGAGGTACTAGCTCCAACTCGGTTTTACAGTGAAAACTTCAGGAACATCAAACCGGCACTAGGAAACATCCTGAGAAACCACAGTAAAAGTTTCTCGTGCAAACCGTTCCCTTGGTGCTAGGCGAACGAACGTCCTCTCCACATGCTCACTTCTGGGAGATAAGTGTGTGTGAAAGCCGTCCTTCAGCTAACTTGTTGGGAACACAAAATTTCTTTTCAGTTGTGTACTCCAATCCAAATATATATTGTGGAGGTACAAGCTCCAACTCTTTTTCACAGTAAAAACTGCAATAACTTCAAACTGGCACTAGTAAACATCCTGAGAAACTAGAGTAAAAGATTCTCCTGCAACCCGTTCCCTTTGTGCTAGATGAATGAACATTTCTCCACTTGCTCAGTTCTGAGGGATAAGTGTTTGTGAAGCCGTCCTTCACCTAGCTTGTTAGGAACACAATGTTTCTTTTCATCATCAAACACCAATCCTTACATATATGTGGGGAGGTACTAGCTCCAACTCGGTTTACAGTGAAACTGCAGGAAATTCAAACCGGCACTACGAAACATCCTGAGAAACCAGAGTAAATGTTCCTCCTGCAACCCGTTCCATTTGAGCTAGATGAACGAACGACTATCCACATGCTCAGTTCTGAGGGATAGTGTGTGTGAAAGTCGTCTTTCAACTTGCTTGTTGGGAACACAAAGTCTCTTTTCAGTTGCAAACTCCACTCCACACATATATATGGGGAGGTACTAGCTCCAACACGACTTTACAGTGAAAAACTGCAGGAACTTCAAACAGGCACTAGGAAACAGACTGAGAAACCAGAGTAAAATTTTCTCATGCAAACATTTCCCTTGGTACTAGATGAACGATCGTCCCTCCACATGCTCAATTCTGAGAGATAACTGTGTGTGAAAGCCGTCCTTCACATATCTTGTTGGGAACACAAAGTTCCTTTCAGTTGCAAACTCCACTCCATACATATATATGGGGAGGTACTAGCTCCAACTCGGTTTTACTGAGAAAACTGCAGGAACTTCAAATCGGCACTAGGAAACAGACTGAGAAACCATAGTAAAAGTTTTTCCTGCCACCCGTTCCCTTGGTGCTAGATGAACGAACGTCTCTCCAGATGCTCAGTTCTGAGAGATAAGTGTGTGTGAAAGCCGTCCTTCATGTAGCTTGTTGGGAACAGATAGGTTCTTTTCAGTTGCAAACACCACTCCATACATATATATGCGGAGGTACTAGCTCCAACTCAGCTTTACATTGAAAACTGCAGGAACTTCAAACCGGCACTAGGTAACAGACTGAGAAACCAGAGTAATACTTTCTCTTTCAACCCGTTCCCTTTTGATAGATGAACGAACGTCTATCCACATGCTCAGTTCTGAGAGACAAGTGTGTGTGAAAGCCGTACTTCACTTAGCTTGTTGGGAACACAAAGTTTCTTTTCAGTTGCATACTCCAATCCAAATATATATATGTGGAGGTACAAGCTCAAACACTATTTCACAGTGAAAACTGCAATAACTTCAAACCGGCACTAGTAAACATCCTGAGAAACTAGAGTAAAAGATTCTCCTGCAACCCGTTCCCTTTGTGCTAGATGAACGAACATCTCTCCACTTGCTCAGTTCTGAGGGATAAGTGTTTGTGAAAGCCGTCCTTCACCTAGCTTGTTAGGAACGCAATGTTTCTTTTCATCATCAAACACCGATCCTTACATATATGTGGGGAGGTAGAAGCTCCAACTCGGTTTTACAGTGAAAACTGCAGGTAATTCAAACCGGCACTAGGAAACAGACTGAGAAACCAGAGTAAATTTTCTCCTGCAAAAAGTTCCCTTGGTGCTAGATGAACGAACGTCCCTCCACATGCTCAGTTCTGAGAAATAAGTGTGTGTGAAAGCCGTCCTTCACCTATCTTGTTGGGAACACAAAGTTTCTTTTCAGTTGCAAACTCCACTCCATACATATATATGGGGAGGTACTAGCTCCAACTCGGTTTTACTGTGAAAACTGCAGGAATTTCAAACAGGCACTAGGAAACAGACTGAGAAACCAGAGTAAAAATTTCTCCTGCAAAAGGTTCCCTTGTTGCTAGATGAACGAACGTCTCTCCACATGCTCAGTTCTGAGAAATAAGTGTGTGTGAAAGCCGTCCTTCACCTATCTTGTTGGGAACACAATGTTTGTTTTCATTTGCAAACTCCAGTCCATACTTATATATAGGGAGGTACTAGCTACAACTCTGTTTTATTGTGAAAACTGCAGGAACTTCAAACCGGCACTAGGAAACAGACTGAGAAACCATAGTAAAAGTTTCTGCTGCCACCCGTTCCGTTGGTGCTAGATGAACGAACGTCTCTCCACATGCTCAGTTCTGAGAGATAAGTGTGTGTGAAAGCCATCCTTCATCTAGCTTGTTGGGAACAGATAGGTTCTTTTCAGTTGCAAACACCACTCCATACATATATATGCGGAGGTACTATCTCCAACACAGCTTTACAGTGAAAACTGCAGGAAATTCAAACCGGCACTAGGAAACAAACTGTAAAACCAGAGAAAAACTTTCTCCTGCAACCCGTTCACTTTGTGCTAGATGAACGAACGTCTATCCACATGCTCATTTCTGAGAGATAATTGAGTGTGAAAGCCGTCCCTTCACCTAGCTTGTTGGGAACACAAAGTTTCTTTTCAATTGCATACTCCAATCCAAATATATATATGTGGAGGTAATAGCTCCAACACTGTTTCACAGTGAAAACTGCAATAACTTCAAACCGGCACTAGGAAACATCCTGAGAAACTACAGTAAAAGTTTCTCCTGCAATCAGTTCCCTTTGTGCTAGATGAACGAACATCTCTCCACTTGCTCAGTTCTGAGGGATAAGTGTTTGTGAAAGCCGTCCTTCACCTATGTTGTTGGGAACACAATGTTTGTTTTCAGTTGCAACTCCACTCCATACTTATATATAGGGAGGTACTAGCTCCAACTCTGTTTTATTGTGAAAACTGCAGGAACTTCAAACCGGCACTAGGAAACAGACTGAGAAACCAGAGTAATAGTTACTCCTGCAACCCGTTCCCTTTGTGCTAGATGAACGAACGTCTATCCACATGCTAATTTCTGAGAGATAATTGAGTGTGAAAGCCGTCCTTCATCTATATTTTTGGGAACACAAAGTTTCTTTTCATTTCCAAACTCCACTCCATACATATATATGGGGAAGTACTAGTTCCAAATCGGTTTTACAATGTAAATTGCAGGAACATGAAACCGGCACTAGGAAACAGACTGAGAAACCAGAGTAAAAGTTTCTCCTGCAACCCGTTCCCTTGGTGCTAGATGAACGAACATCTCTCCACATGCCTCAGTTCTGAGAGATAAGTGTGTGTGAACGCCGTCCTTCACATAGCTTTTTGGGAAAACCAAGTTTTTTTTCAGTTGCCAAAATCCAATCCATACATATATATGGGGAGGTACTAGCTCCAACACGACTCTGCAGTGAAAACTGCAGGAACTTCAAACCGGCACTAGGTAACAGACTGAGAAACCAGAGTAATAGTTTCTCTTTCAACCCGTTCCCTTTGCTAGATGAACGAAAGTCTATCCACATGCTCAGTTCTGAGAGACAAGTGTGTGTGAAAGTCATCCTTCAACTAGCTTGTTGGGAACACAAAGTTTCTATTCAGTTGCAAATCCTACTTCTTACATATATATGGGGAGGGTACTAGCTCCAACTAGATTTTACAGTGAAAACTGCAGGAACATCAAACCGGCACTAGGAAACATCCTGAGAAACCAGAGTAAAAGTTTCTCCTGCAAACCGTTCCCTTGGTGCTAGGCGAACGATCGTCTCTCCACATGCTCACTTCTTCGAGATAAGGGTGTGCGAAAGGCGTCCTTCACATAGCTTGTTGGGAACACAAAGTTTCTTTTCAGTTGCATACTCCACTCCAAATATATATATGTGGAGGTACTAGCTCCAACACTGTTTCACAGTGAAAACTGCAATAACTTCAAACCGGCACTAGGAAATAGCCTGAGAAACCAGAGTAAAAGTTTCACCTGCAACCCATTCCCTTTGTGCTAGATGAACGATTATGTCTCCACTTGCTCAGTTCTGAGAGATAAGTGTTTGTGAAAGCCGTCCTTCACCTAGCTTGTTAGGAACACTATGCTTGTTTTCAGCAGCAAACACCAATCCTTACATATATGTGGGGAGGTACTAGCTCCAACTCGGTTTTACAGTGAAAACTGCTGGAAATTCAAACCGGCACTAGGAAACATCCTGAGTAACCAGAGTAAAAGTTCCTCCTGCAACCTGTTCCATTTGTGCTAGGTGAACGTACGACTATCCACATGCTCAATTTTGAGGGATAGGTGTGTGAGAAAGTCGTCTTTCACCTAGCTTGTTGGGAACACAAAGTTTCTTTTCAGTTGCAAACTCCACTCCATACGTATATATGGGGAGGTACAAGCTTCAAATCGGTTTTACAGTGAAAACTGCAGGCACATCAAACAGACACTAGGAAACAGACTGAGAAACCAGAGTAAAGTTTCTCCTTCAACACGTTCCCTTTGTGCTAGATGAAAGAACGTCTCTCAACATGCTCAGTTCTGAGATATAATTGTGTGTGAAAGCCTTCCTTCACCTTGCTTTTTGGGAACACAAAGTTTCTTTTCACTTGCAAACTCCACTCCTTATGTATATATGGGGAGGGTACTAACTCCAACACTGTTTTACAATGTAAACTACAGAAACTTCAAACCAGCACTAGGAAACAGACTGAGAAACCAGAGTAAAAGATTCTCCTGCCACCCGTTCCCTTGGTGCTAGATGAACGAAAGTCTCTCCACATGCTCAGTTCTGAGAGATAAGTGTGTGTGAAAGCCGTCCTTCACCTAGCTTGTTCGGAACACAATGTTGCTTTTCAGCAGCAAACACCAATCCTTACATATATGAGGGGAGGTACTAGCTCCAACTCGGTTTTACAGTGAAAACTGCAGGAACTTCAAAACGGCACTAGGAAAAAGACTGAGAAACCAGAGTAAAAGTTTCCCTGTAACCGGTTCCCTTGGTGCTAGATGAACGAATGTCTCTCCACATGCTGATTTCTGAGAGATAAGTGTGTGTGAAAGCCGTCCTTCACCTAGCTTGTTGGGAACACAATGTTTCTCTTCAGTTGCAAACTCCAATCCATACATATATATGGGGAGGGTACTAGCTCCAACTCGGTTTTACAGTGAAAACTGCAGGAACTTCAAACCGGCACTAGGGAAACAGACTGAGAAACCAGAGTAAAATTTAATCCTGCAACCCGTTCCCTTTGTGCTAGATGAACGAATGTCCTCTCCACATGCTCAGTTCTGAGAGATAAGTGTGAGTGAAAGCCGTCCTTCACCTAGCTTTTTGGAACACAAAGATTCTTTTCAGTTGTAAACTCCAATCCATACATATATATGGGGAGGTCTATCTCCAACTTGGTTTTACAGTGTAAATTGCAAGAACTTCATACCGGCAGTAGGAAATTGACTGAGAAACCAGAGTAAAAGTTTCCCCTGCAAACCCGTTTCCCTTGGTGCTAGATGAACGAACATCTCTCCAAATGCTCAGTTCTGAGAGATTAGTGTGTGTGAACGCCGTCTTTCAACTAGCTTGTTGGGAACACAAAGTTTCTTTTCAGTTGCAAACTCCACTCCATACATATATAAGGGTAAGTACTAGCTCCAACTCGGTTTTACAGTGAAAACTGCAGGAAACTTCAAACCTGCACTAGGAAACAGACTGAGAAACAAGAGTAAAAGTTTCCCCTGCAACCCGTTCCCTTGGTGCTAGATGAACGAACGTCTCTCCACATACTCAGTTCTGAGAGATATGTGAGTTAAAGCCATCCTTCACCTAGCTTGTTGGGAACACCAAGATTCTTTTCAGTTGCAAATTCCACTCCATAAGTATATATGGGTATGTAAAAGCCATAACTCGGTTTTACAGTGAAACTGCAGGAACTTCATAACGGAACTAGGAAACAGACTGAGAAACCAGAGTAAAAGTTACTCCTGCAACCCGTTCCCTTTGTGCTAGATGAACGAACGTCTATCCACATGCTCATTTCTGAGAGATAAGTAAGTGTGAAAGCCGTACTTCATCTAGATTTTGGGAACACAAAGTTTCTTTTCATTTCCAAACTCACTCCATACATATATATGGGGAAGTTCTAGCTCCAAATCGGGTTTACAGTGTAAATTGCAGGAACATGAAAACCGGCACTAGGAAACAGACTGAGAAACCAGAGTAAAAGTTTCTCCTGCAACCCGTTCCCTTGGTGCTAGATGAACGAAACATCTCTCCACATGCTCAGTTCTGTGAGATAAGTGTGTGTGAACGCCGTCCTTCACCTAGCTTTTTGGGAACACCAAGTTCCTTTTCAGTTGCAAACTCCAATCCATACATATATATGGGGAGGGTACTAGCTCCAACACGACTTTACAGTGAAAAATGCAGGAACTTCAAACCGGCACTAGGTAACAGACTGAGCAACCAGAATAATAGTTTCTCTTTCAACCCGTTCCCTTTTGCTATATGAACGAACGTCTATCCACATGCTCAGTTGTGAGAGACAAGTGTGTGTGAAAGTCGTCCTTCAACTAGCTTGTTGGGAACACAAAGTTTCTTTTCAGTTGCAAATCCTACTTCTTACATATATATGGGGAGGTACTAGCTCCAACTAGATTTTACAGTGAAAAATGCAGGAACATCAAACCAGCACTAGGAAACATCCTGAGAAACCAGAGTAAAAGTTTCTCCTGCAACACTTTCCCTTGGTGCTAGGCGAACGATCGTCTCTCCACATGCTCACTTCTGGGAGATAATGGTGTGTGAAAGGCGTCCTTCACATAGCTTGTTGGGAACACAAAGTTTCTTTTCAGTTGCTTACTCCACTCCAAATATATATATGTGGATGGTACTAGCTCCAACACTGTTTCACAGTGAAAACTGCAATAACTTCAAACCGGCACTAGGAAATAGCCTGAGAACCAGAGTAAAAGTTTCACCTGCAACCCATCCCTTTGTGCTAGATGAACGATTATGTCTCCACTTGCTCAGTTCTGAGAGATAAGTGTTTGTGAAAGCCGTCCTTCACCTAGCTTGTTAGGAACACTATGCTTGTTTTCAGCAGCAAACACCAATCCTTACATATATGTGGGGAGGTACTAGCTCCAACTCGGTTTTACAGTGAAAACTGCTGGAAATTCAAACCGGCACTAGGAAACATCCTGAGTAACCCGAGTAAAAGTTCCTCCTGCATCCCGTTCCATTTGTGCTAGGTGAATGTACGACTATCCACATGCTCAATTTTGAGGGATAGGTGTGTGAGAAAGTCGTCTTTCACCTAGCTTGTTGGGAACACAAAGTTTCTTTTCAGTTGCAAACTCCACTCCATACATATATATGGGGAGGTACAAGCTCCAACAAGATTTTACAGTGAAAACTGCAGGAACTTCAAACCGCCACTAGGAAACAGACTGAGAAACCAGAGTAAAAGTTTCCCCTGCAACCCGTTCCCTTCGTGCTAGATGAACGAACTTCTATCCACATGCTCAGTTCTGAGAGATAAGTGTGTGTGAACGCCGTTCTTCACCTAGCTTTTTGGGAAACAAAGTTTCTTTTCAGTTGCAAACTCCACTCCATAAATATATATGGGGAGGTACTAGCTCCAACTCGACTTTACAGTGAAAACTACAGGAACTTCAAACCGGCACTAGGTAACAGACTGAGAAACCAGAGTAATAGTTTCTCTTTCAACCGTTCCCTTTTGATAGATGAACGAACGTCTATCCACATTCTCAGTTCTGAGAGACAAGTGTGTGTGAAAGCCGTCCTTCACCTAGCTTGTTGTGAACACAAAGTTTCTATTCATTTGCAACTCCTACTTCTTACATATATATGGGGAGGTACTAGCTCCAACTCGGTTTCACAGTGAAAAATTCAGGAACATCAAACCGGCACTAGGAAACATCCTGAGAAACCACAGTAAAAGTTTCTCGTGCAAACCGTTCCCTTGGTGCTAGACGAACGAACGTCTCTCCACATGCTCACTTCTGGGAGATAAGTGTGTGTGAAAGACGTCCTTCACCTAACTTGTTGGGAACACAAAATTTCTTTTCAGTTGTGTACTCCAATCCAAATATATATATGTGGAGTTACAAGCTCCAACTATTTTTCACAGTAAAAACTGCAATAACTTCAAACCGGCACTAGGAAACAGACTGAGAAAACAAGAGTAAAAGTTTCCCCTGCAAACCCGTTCCCTTGGTGCTAGATGAACGAACGTCTCTCCACATACTCAGTTCTGAGAGATATCTGAGTTAAAGCCGTCCTTCACCTAGCTTGTTGGGAACACAAGATTCTTTTCAGTTGCAAATTCCACCCCATAAGTATATATGGGTATGTAAAAGCTATAACTCGGTTTTTACAGTGAAAACTGCAGGAACTTCATAACGGAACTAGGAAACAGACTGAGAAACCAGAGTAAAAGTTACTCCTGCAACCCGTTCCCTTTGTGCTAGATGACGAACGTCTATCCACATGCTCATTTCTGAGAGATAAGTAAGTGTGAAAGCCGTACTTCATCTAGATTTTTGGGAACACAAAGTTTCTTTTCATTTCCAAACTCCACTCCATACATATATATGGGGAAGTTTCTAGCTCCAAATCGGGTTTACAGTGTAAATTGCAGGAACATGAAACCGGCACTAGGAAACAGACTGAGAAACCAGAGTAAAAGTTTCTCCTGCAAACCGTTCCCTTTTGTGCTAGATGAACGAACATCTCTCCACATGCTCAGTTCTGAGAGATAAGTGTGTGTGAACGCCGTCCTTCACCTAGCTTTTTGGGAACACCAAGTTTCTTTTCAGTTGCAAACTCCAATCCATACATATATATGGGAGGTACTAGCTCCAACACAACTTTACAGTGAAAAATGCAGGAACTTCAAACCGGCACTAGGTAACAGACTGAGCAACCAGAATAATAGTTTCTTTTCAACCCGTTCCATTTTGCTAGATGAACGAAAGTCTATCCACATGCTCAGTTCTGAGAGACAAGTGTGTGTGAAAGTCGTCCTTCAACTAGCTTGTTGGGAACACAAAGTTTCTTTTCAGTTGCAAATCCTACTTCTTACATATATATGGGGAGGTACTAGCTCCAACTAGATTTTACAGTGAAAAATGCAGGAACATCAAACCAGCACTAGGAAACATCCTGAGAACCAGAGTAAAGTTTCTCCTGCAACCCTTTCCGTTGGTGCTAGGCGAACGATCGTCTCTCAACATGCTCACTTCTGGAGATAAGGGTGTGTGAAAGGCGTCCTTCACATAGCTTGTTGGGAACACAAAGTTTCTTTTCAGTTGCTTACTCCCTCCAAATATATATATGTGGAGTTTCTAGCTCCAACACTGTTTCACAGTGAAAACTGCAATAACTTCAAACCGGCACTAGGAAACAGCCTGAGAAATCAGAGTAAAAGTTTCTCCTGCAACCCGTTCCCTTCGTGCTAGATGAACGAATATCTCTCCACTTGTTCAGTTCTGAGAGATAAGTGTTTGTGAAAGCCGTCCTTCACCTAGCTTGTTAGGAACACAATGCTTCTTTTCAACAGCAAACACCAATCCTTACATATATGTGGGGAGGTACTAGCACCAACTCGGTTTTACAGTGAAAACTGCTGGAAATTCAAACCGGCACTAGGAAACATCCTGAGTAACCAGAGTAAAAGTTCCTCCTGCATCCCGTTCCATTTGTGCTAGGTGAATGTACGACTATCCACATGCTCAGTTTTGAGGGATAGGTGTGTGTGAAAGTCGTCTTTCAACTAGCTTGTTGGGAACACAAAGTTTCTTTTCAGTTGCAAACCCCACTCCATACATATATGGGGAGGTACAAGCTCCAACAAGATTTTACAGTGAAAACTGCAGGAACTTCAAACCGCCACTAGGAAACAGACTGAGAAACCAGAGTAAAAGTTTCCCCAAACCCGTTCCCTTCGTGCTAGATGAACGAACTTCTATCCACATGCTCAGTTCTGAGAGATAAGTGTGTGTGAACGCCGTTCTTCACCTAGCTTTTTGGGAAAACAAAGTTTCTTTTCAGTTGCAAACTCCACTCCATAAATATATATGGGGAGGTACTAGCTCCAACTCGACTTTACAGTGAAAACTACAGGAACTTCAAACCGGCACTAGGTAACAGACTGAGAAACCAGAGTAATAGTTTTCTCTTTCAACCCGTTCCCTTTTGATAGATGAACGAACGTCTATCCACATTCTCAGTTCTGAGAGACAAGTGTGTGTGAAAGCCGTCCTTCACCTAGCTTGTTGTGAACACAAAGTTTCTATTCATTTGCAACTCCTACTTCTTACATATATATGGGGAGGTACTAGCTCCAACTCGGTTTCACAGTGAAAACTTCAGGAACATCAAACCACTAGGAAACATCCTGAGAAACCACAGTAAAAGTTTCTCGTGCAAACCGTTCCCTTGGTGCTAGACGAACGAACGTCTCTCCACATGCTCACTTCTGGGAGATAAGTGTGTGTGAAAGACGTCCTTCACCTAACTTGTTGGGAACACAAAATTTCTTTTCAGTTGTGTACTCCAATCCAAATATATATGTGGAGTTACAAGCTCCAACTATTTTTCACAGTAAAAACTGCAATAACTTCAAACCGGCACTAGGAAAGACTGAGAAACAAGAGTAAAAGTTTCCCCTGCAACCCGTTCCCTTGGTGCTAGATGAACGAACGTCTCTCCACATACTCAGTTCTGAGAGATATCTGAGTTAAAGCCGTCCTTCACCTAGCTTGTTGGGAACACAAGATTCTTTTCAGTTGCAAATTCACCCCATAAGTATATATGGGTATGTAAAAGCTATAACTCGGTTTTACAGTGAAAACTGCAGGAACTTCATAACGGAACTAGGAAACAGACTGAGAAACCAGAGTAAAAGTTACTCCTGCAACCCGTTCCCTTTGTGCTAGATGAACGAACGTCTATCCACATGCTCATTTCTGAGAGATAAGTAAGTGTGAAAGCCGTACTTCATCTAGATTTTTGGGAACACAAAGTTTCTTTTCATTTCCAAACTCCACTCCATACATATATATGGGGAAGTTCTAGCTCCAAATCGGGTTTACAGTGTAAATTGCAGGAACATGAAACCGGCACTAGGAAACAGACTGAGAACCAGAGTAAAAGTTTCTCCTGCAAACCGTTCCCTTTGTGCTAGATGAACGAACATCTCTCCACATGCTCAGTTCTGAGAGATAAGTGTGTGTGAACGCCGTCCTTCACCTAGCTTTTTGGGAACACCAAGTTTCTTTTCAGTTGCAAACTCCATCCATATATATGGGGAGGTACTAGCTCCAACACAACTTTACAGTGAAAATGCAGGAACTTCAAACCTGCACTAGGTAACAGACTGAGCAACCAGAATAATAGTTTCTTTTTCAACCCGTTCCATTTTGCTAGATGAACGAAAGTCTATCCACATGCTCAGTTCTGAGAGACAAGTGTGTGTGAAAGTCGTCCTTCAACTAGCTTGTTGGGAACACAAAGTTTCTTTTCAGTTGCAAATCCTACTTCTTACATATATGGGGAGGTACTAGCTCCAACTAGATTTTACAGTGAAAACTGCAGGAACATCAAACCAGCACTAGGAAACATCCTGAGAAACCAGAGTAAAAGTTTCTCCTGCAACCCTTTCCGTTGGTGCTAGGCGAACGATCGTCTCTCAACATGCTCACTTCTGGGAGATAAGGGTGTGTGAAAGGCGTCCTTCACATAGCTTGTTGGGAACACAAAGTTTCTTTTCAGTTGCTTACTCCACTCCAAATATATATATATGTGGAGTTTCTAGCTCCAACACTGTTTCACAGTGAAAACTGCAATAACTTCAAACCGGCACTAGGAAACAGCCTGAGAAATCAGAGTAAAAGTTTCTCCTGCAACCCGTTCCCTTCGTGCTAGATGAACGAATATCTCTCCACTTGTTCAGTTCTGAGTGATAAGTGTTTGTGAAAGCCGTCCTTCACCTAGCTTGTTAGGAACACAATGCTTCTTTTCAACAGCAAACACCAATCCTTACATATATGTGGGGAGGTACTAGCACCAACTCGGTTTTACAGTGAAAACTGCTGGAAATTCAAACCGGCACTAGGAAACATCCTGAGTAACCAGAGTAAAATTCCTCCTGCATCCCGTTCCATTTGTGCTAGGTGAATGTACGACTATCCACATGCTCAGTTTTGAGGGATAGGTGTGTGTGAAAGTCGTCTTTCAACTAGCTTGTTGGGAACACAAAGTTTCTTTTCAGTTGCAAACCCCACTCCATACATATATATGGGGAGGTACAAGCTCCAACAAGATTTTACAGTGAAAACTGCAGGAACTTCAAACCGCCACTAGGAAACAGACTGAGAAACCAGAGTAAAAGTTTCCCCTGCAACCCGTTCCCTTCGTGCTAGATGAACGAACTTCTATCCACATGCTCAGTTCTGAGAGATAAGTGTGTGTGAACGCCGTTCTTCACCTAGCTTTTTGGGAAAACAAAGTTTCTTTTCAGTTGCAAACTCCACTCCATAAATATGGGGAGGTACTAGCTCCAAATCGACTTTACAGTGAAACTACAGGAACTTCAAACCGGCATTAGGTAACAGACTGAGAAACCAGAGTAATAGTTTCTCTTTCAAACCCGTTCCCTTTTGATAGATGAACGAACGTCTATCCACATTCTCAGTTCTGAGAGACAAGTGTGTGTGAAAGCCGTCCTTCACCTAGCTTGTTGTGAACACAAAGTTTCTATTCATTTGCAACTCCTACTTCTTACATATATATGGGGAGGTACTAGCTCCAACTCGGTTTCACAGTGAAAACTTCAGGAACATCAAACCGGCACTAGGAAACATCCTGAGAAACCACAGTAAAAGTTTCTCGTGCAAACCGTTCCCTTGGTGCTAGACGAACGAACGTCTCTCCACATGCTCACTTCTGGGAGATAAGTGTGTGTGAAAGACGTCCTTCACCTAACTTGTTGGGAACACAAAATTTCTTTTCAGTTGTGTACTCCAATCCAAATATATATATGTGGAGTTACAAGCTCCAACTCTTTTTCACAGTAAAAACTGCAATAACTTCAAACCGGCACTAGTAAATCCTGAGAAACTAGAGCAAAAGATTCTCCTGCAACCCGTTCCCATTGTGCTAGATGAATGAACATCTCTCCACTTGCTCAGTTCTGAGGGATAAGTGTTTGTGAAGCCGTCCTTCACCTAGCTTGTTAGGAACACAATGTTTCTTTTCATCATCAAACACCAATCCTTACATATATGTGGGGAGGTACTAGCTCCAACTCGGTTTTACAGTGAAAACTGCAGGAAATTCAAACCGGCACTACGAAACATCCTGAGAAACCAGAGTAAATGTTCCTCCTGCAACCCGTTCCATTTGAGCTAGATGAACGAACGACTATCCCATGCTCAGTTCTGAGGGATAGTGTGTGTGAAAGTCGTCTTTCAAACTTGCTTGTTGGGAACACAAAGTTTCTTTTCAGTTGCAAACTCCACTCCACACATATATATGGGGAGGTACTAGCTCCACACCAACACGACTTTACAGTGAAAACTGCAGGAACTTCAAACAGGCACTATGAAACAGACTGAGAAACCAGAGTAAAATTTTCTCCTGCAAACATTTCCCTTGGTGCTAGATGAACGATCGTCCCTCCACATGCTCAATTCTGAGAGATAACTGTGTGTGAAAACCGTCCTTCACATATCTTTGGGAACACAAAGTTTCTTTTTCAGTTGCAGACTCCACTCCATACATATATATGGGGAGGTACTAGCTCCAACTCGGTTTTTACTGTGAAAACTGCAGGAACTTCAAACCGGCACTAGGAAACAGACTGAGAAACCATAGTAAAGTTTCTCCTGCCACGCGTTCCCTTGGTGCTAGATGAACGAACGTCTCTCCAGATGCTCAGTTCTGAGAGATAAGTGTGTGTGAAAGCCGTCCTTCATCTAGCTTGTTGGGAACAGATAGGTTCTTTTCAGTTGCAAACACCACACCATACATATATGCGGAGGTACTAGCTCCAACTCAGCTTTACAGTGAAAACTGCAGGAACTTCAAACCGGCAATAGGAAACAGACTGAGAAACCAGAGAAAAACTTTCTCATGCAACCCGTTCCCTTTTGATAGATGAACGAACGTCTATCCACATGCTCAGTTCTGAGAGACAAGTGTGTGTGAAAGTCGTACTTCACTTAGCTGTTGGGAACACAAAGTTTCTTTTCAGTAGCATACTCCAATCCAAATATATATGTGGAGGTACAAGCTCCAACTCTGTTTCACAGTGAAAACTGCAATAACTTCAAACCGGCACTAGTAAACATCCTGAGAAACTAGAGTAAAAGATTCTCCTGCAACCCGTTCCCTTTGTGCTAGATGAACGAACATCTCTCCACTTGCTCAGTTCTGAGGGATAAGTGTTTGTGAAAGCCGTCCTTCACCTAGCTTGTTAGGAACGCAATGTTTCTTTTCATCATCAAACACCAATCCTTACATATATGTGGGGAGGTACTACCTCCAACTTGGTTTTACAGTGAAAACTGCAGGAAATTCAAACCGGCACTAGGAAACAGACTGAGAAACCAGAGTAAAATTTTCTGCAAAAAGTTCCCTTGGTGCTAGATGAACGATCGTCTCTCCACATGCTCAATTCTGAGAGATAAGTGTGTGTGAAAGCCGTCCTTCACTTATCTTGTTGGGAACACAAAGTTTCTTTTCAGTTGCAAACTCCACTCCATACATATATATGGGGAGGTACTAGCTCCAACTCGGTTTTACTGTGAAAACTGCAGGAACTTCAAACAGGCACTAGGAAACAGACTGAGAAACCAGAGTAAAAGTTTCTCCTGCAAAAGGTTCCCTTGTTGCTAGATGAACGAACGTCTCTCCACATGCTCAGTTCTGAGAAATAAGTGTGTGTGAAAGCCGTCCTTCACCTATCTTGTTGGGAACACAATGTTTGTTTTCAGTTGCAAACACCAGTCCATACTTATATATAGGGAGGTACTAGCTCCAACTCTGTTTTATTGTGAAAACTGCAGGAACTTCAAACTGGCACTAGGAAACAGACTGAGAAACCATAGTAAAAGTTTCTGCTACCACCCGTTCCCTTGGTGCTAGATGAACGAACGTCTCTCCACATGCTCAGTTCTGAGAGATAAGTGTGTGTGAAAGCCATCCTTCATCTAGCTTGTTGGGAACAGATAGGTTCTTTTCAGTTGCAAACACCACTCCATACATATATATGCGGAGGTACTATCTCCAACTCACTCAGCTTTACAGTGAAAACTGCAGGAAATTCAAACTGGCACTAGGAAACAAACTGTAAAACCAGAGAAAACTTTCTCCTGCAACCCGTTCACTTTGTGCTAGATGAACGAACGTCTATCCACATGCTCATTTCTGAGAGATAATTGAGTGTGAAAGCCGTCCTTCACCTAGCTTGTTGGGACACAAAGTTTCTTTTCAATTGCATACTCCAATCCAAATATATATGTGGAGGTAATAGCTCCAACTCTGTTTCACAGTGAAAACTGCAATAACTTCAAACCGGCACTAGGAAACATCCTGAGAAACTACAGTAAAAGTTTCTCCTGCAATCAGTTCCCTTTGTGCTAGATGAACGAACATCTCTCCACTTGCTCAGTTCTGAGGGATAAGTGTTTGTGAAAGCCGTCCTTCACCTATGTTGTTGGGAACACAATGTTTGTTTTCAGTTGCAAACTCCACTCCATACTTATATATAGGGAGGTACTAGCTCAACTCTGTTTTATTATTGTGAAACTGCAGGAACTTCAAACCGGCACTAGGAACAGACTGAGAAACCAGAGTAAAAGTTTCTCCTGCAACCCGTTCCCTTGGTGCTAGATGAACGAACATCTCTCCACATGCTCAGTTCTGAGAGATAAGTGTGTGTGAACGCAGTCCTTCACATAGCTTTTTGGGAAACCAAGTTTTTTTTCAGTTGCAAAATCCAATCCATACATATATATGGGGAGGTACTAGCTCCAACACGACTCTGCAGTGAAAACTGCAGGAACTTCAAACCGGCACTAGGTAACAGACTGAGAAACCAGAGTAATAGTTTCTCTTTCAACCCTTCCCTTTTGCTAGATGAACGAAAGTCTATCCACATGCTCAGTTCTGAGAGACAAGTGTGTGTGAAAGTCATCCTTCAACTAGCTTGTTGGGAACACAAGTTTCTATTCAGTTGCAAATCCTACTTCTTACATATATATGGGGAGGTACTAGCTCCAACTAGATTTTACAGTGAAAACTGCAGGAACATCAAACCGGCACTAGGAAACATCCTGAGAAACCAGAGTAAAAGTTTCTCCTGCAAACCGTTCCCTTGGTGCTAGGCGAACGATCGTCTCTCCACATGCTCACTTCTTCGAGATAAGGGTGTGCGAAAGGCGTCCTTCACATAGCTTGTTGGGAACACAAAGTTTCTTTTCAGTTGCATACTCCACTCCAAATATATATATGTGGAGGTACTAGCTCCAACACTGTTTCACAGTGAAAACTGCAATAACTTCAAACCGGCACTAGGAAATAGCCTGAGAAACCAGAGTAAAAGTTTCACCGCAACCCATTCCCTTTGTGCTAGATGAACGATTATGTCTCCACTTGCTCAGTTTCTGAGAGATAAGTGTTTGTGAAAGCCGTCCTTCCCTAGCTTGTTAGGAACACTATGCTTGTTTTCAGCAGCAAACACCAATCCTTACATATATGTGGGGAGGTACTAGCTCCAACTCGGTTTTACAGTGAAAACTGCTGGAAATTCAAACCGGCACTAGGAAACATCCTGAGTAACCAGAGTAAAAGTTCCTCCTGCAACCTTTCCATTTGTGCTAGGTGAACGTACGACTATCCACATGCTCAATTTTGAGGGATAGGTGTGTGAGAAAGTCGTCTTTCACCTAGCTTGTTGGGAACACAAGTTTCTTTTCAGTTGCAAACTCCACTCCATACATATATATGGGGAGGTACAAGCTTCAAATCGGTTTTACACAGTGAAAATTGCAGGCACATCAAACAGACACTAGGAAACAGACTGAGAAACAAGTAAAAGTTTCTCCTTCAACACGTTCCCTTTGTGCTAGATGAAAGAACTCTCTCAACATGCTCAGTTCTGAGATATAATTGTGTGTGAAAGCCTTCCTTCACCTTGCTTTTTGGGAACACAAAGTTTCTTTTCACTTGCAAACTCCACTCCTTATGTATATAGGGGAGGTACTAACTCCAACCTGTTTTACAATGTAAACTACAGAAACTTCAAACCAGCACTAGGAAACAGACTGAGAAACCAGAGTAAAAGATTCTCCTGCCACCGTTCCCTTGGTGCTAGATGAACGAAAGTCTCTCCACATGCTCAGTTCTGAGAGATAAGTGTGTGTGAAGCCGTCCTTCACCTAGCTTTCGGAACACAATGTTGCTTTTCAGCAGCAAACACCAATCCTTACATAATGAGGGGAGGTACTAGCTCCAACTCGGTTTTACAGTGAAAACTGCAGGAACTTCAAAACGGCACTAGGAAAAACTGAGAACCAGAGTAAAAGTTTCCCTGTAAACCGGTTCCCTTGGTGCTAGATGAACGAATGTCTCTCCACATGCTGATTTCTGAGAGATAAGTGTGTGTGAAAGCCGTCCTTCACCTAGCTTGTTGGGAACACAATGTTTCTCTTCAGTTGCAAACTCCAATCCATACATATATATGGGGAGGGTAACTAGCTCCAACTCGGTTTTACAGTGAAAACTGCAGGAACTTCAACCGGCACTAGGAAACAGACTGAGAAACCAGAGTAAAATTTAATCCTGCAAACCCGTTCCCTTTGTGCTAGATGAACGAATGTCTCTCCACATGCTCAGTTCTGAGAGATAAGTGTGAGTGAAAGCCGTCCTTCACCTAGCTTTTTTGGAACACAAAGATTCTTTTCAGTTGTAAACTCCAATCCATACATATATATGGGGAGGTACTATCTCCAACTTGGTTTTACAGTGTAAATTGCAAGAACTTCATACCGGCAGTAGGAAATTGACTGAGAAACCAGAGTAAAGTTTCCCCTGCAACCCGTTCCCTTGGTGCTAGATGAACGAACATCTCTCCAAATGCTCAGTTCTGAGAGATTAGTGTGTGAACGCCGTCTTTCAACTAGCTTGTTGGACACAAATTTCTTTTCAGTTGCAAACTCCACTCCATACATATATAAGGGTAAGTACTAGCTCCAACTCTGTTTTACAGTGAAAACTGCAGGAACTTCAAACCTGCACTAGGAAACAGACTGAGAAACAAGAGTAAAAGTTTCCCCTGCAACCCGTTCCCTTGGTGCTAGATGAACGAACGTCTCTCCACATACTCAGTTCTGAGAGATATGTAGTTAAGCCGTCCTTCACCTAGCTTGTTGGGAACACAGATTCTTTTCAGTTGCAAATTCCACTCCATAAGTATATATGGGTATGTAAAAGCTATAACTCGGTTTTACAGTGAAAACTGCAGG
>NC_045703.1:74746152-74765674 GCF_009834535.1 Camelus ferus
GCCACACACTTATCTCCAGAACTGAGCACGTGGAGAGACGTTCGTTCATTTAGCACCAAGGGAACGGTTGCAGGAGTAACTTTTACTCTGGATTCTCAGTCTGTTTCCTAGTGCCGGTTTGAAGTTCCTGCATTCTTCACTGTAAAACCGAGTTTGAGCTAGTACCTCCCCATATATATGTATGGAGTGGAGTTGGCAACTTAAAAGAAACTTTGTGTTCCCAACAAGCTAGGTGAAGGACGGCTTTCACACACATCTCTCTCAGAACTGAGCATGTGGAGGACGTAGTTCATTTAGCACCAAGGGAAGGTTGCAGGAGAAACTTTTACTCTGGTTTCTCAGTCTGTTTCCTAGTGCCGGTTTGAGGTTTCCTGCATTTTCACTGTAAAACCTAGTTGGATCTAGTACCTCCCCATATATATGTATGGAGTGGTTGCAACTGAAAAGAAAACTTTGTGTTCCAAACAAGCTAGGTTGAAGGATGGTTTCAACACACACTTATCTCTCAGAACTGAGCATGGCGAGAGACTTTCGTTCATCTAGCACCAGGGAAACGGGTTGTAGGGAGAAATTTTTACTCTGGTTTCTCAGTCTGTTTCCTAGTGCCGGTTTGAAGTTCCTGCAGATTTTCACTGTAAACCGAGTTGGAGCTAGTACCTCCCCCAATATATGTATGGAGTGGAGTTTGCAACTGAAAAGAAACTTTGTGTTCCCAAGAAGCTAGGATGAAGGACGGCTTTCCACACACACTATTCTCTTAGAACATAAGCATGTGGAGAGACGTTCGTTCATCAAGCACCAAGGGAACGGTTGCAAGGAGAAACTTTTACTCTGGTTTCTCGTCTGTTTCAAGTGCCTTGTTTGAAGTTCCTGCAGTTTTCACTGTAAAACCGAGTGGAGATAGTACCTCCCATATATATGTATGGAGTGGAGTTTGCAACTGAAAAGAACTTTGTGTTCCCTACAAGCTAGGTTAAGGACGGCTTTCACACACAGTTATCTCTCAGATCTGAGCATGTGGAGAGACGTTCGTTCATCTAGCACCAATGGAACGGGTTGCAGGGGAAATTTTACTCTGGATTCTCAGTCTGTTTTCTAGTGCCGGTTTGAAGATCCTGCAGTTTTCACTGTAAAACGGAGTTGGAGCTAGTACCTCCCCATATATATGTATGGAGTGGAGTTTGCATCTGAAAAGAATCTTTGTGTTCCCAACAAGCTAGGTGAAGGACGGCTTTCACACACACTTATCTCTCAGAACTGAGCATGTGGAGAGACGTTCGTTCATCTAGCACAAAGGGAACGGGTTGCAGAAAAAACTTTTACTCTGGTTTCTCAGTTTGTTTCCTAGTGCCGGTTTGAAGTTCCTGCACTTTTCAGTGTAAAACCGACTTGGAGCTAGTACCTCCCCATATATATATGTGGATTAGAGTTTGCAACTGAAAAGAAACTTTGTGTTCCCAACAAGTTAGGTGAAGGACGGCTACCACACACACATGTCTCTCAGAACTGAGCATGTGGAGAGACGTTCGTTCATCTAGCACCAATGGGAACGGGTTGCAGGGGAAATTTTTACTCTGGTTTCTCAGTCTGTTTCCCTTGTGCCCGGTTGAAGTTCCTGCAGTTTTCACTGTAAAACCGAGTTGGAGCTAGTACCACCCCATATAATATGTATGGAGTGGAGTTTGCAACTGAAAAGAAACTTTGTGTTCCCAACAAGCTAGGTAAAGGTACGGCTCCCACTCACATATATCTCTCAGAACCTAGCATGTGGAGAGACGTTCGTTCATCTAGCACCAAGGGAACGGGTTGCAGGAGTAACTTTTACTCTGGTTTCTCAGTCTGTTTCCTAGTGCCGGTTTGAAGTTCCTGCAGTCTTCACTGTAAAAGCGAGTTGGAGCTAGTACCTCCCCATATATATGTATGCAGTGGAGTTTGCAAATGAAAGAAACTTTGTGTTCCCCACAAGCTAGGTGAAGGATGGCTTTCAAATCACTTATCTCTCAGAACTGAGCATGTGGAGAGACGTTCGTTCATCTAGCACCAAGGGAACGGTTTGTAGGGGAAAATTTTACTCTGGTTTCTCAGTCTGTTTCCTAGTGCCGGTTTGAAGTTCCTGCAGATTTCACTGTAAAACCGAGTTGGAGCTAGTACCTCCCAATATATATGTATGGAGTGGAGTTTGCAACTGAAAAGAAACTTTGTGTTCCCAAGAAGCTAGATGAAGGACGGCTTCCACACACACTTATTTCCTAGAAACTAACATGTGGAGAGACGTTCGTTCATCAAGCACCAAGGGAACGGGTTGCAGGAGAAACTTTTACTCTGGTTTTTCATTCTGTTTCAAGTGCTTGTTTGAAGTTCCTGCAGTTTTCACTGTAAAACCGAGTTGGAGATAGTACCTCCCCATATATATGTATGGAGTGGAGTTTGCAACTGAAAAGAAACTTTGTGTTCCCTACAAGCTAGGTTAAGGACGGCTTTCACACACAGTTATCTCTCAGATCTGAGCATGTGGAGAGACGTTCGTTCATCTAGCACCAATGGAACGGGTTGCAGGGGAAATTTTACTCTGGATTCTCAGTCTGTTTTCTAGTGCCGGTTTGAAGATCCTGCAGTTTTCACTGTAAAACGGAGTTGGAGCTAGTACCTCCCCATATATATGTATGGAGTGGAGTTTGCATCTGAAAAGAATCTTTGTGTTCCCAACAAGCTAGGTGAAGGACGGCTTTCACACACACTTATCTCTCAGAACTGAGCATGTGGAGAGACGTTCGTTCATCTAGCACAAAGGGAACGGGTTGCAGAAAAAACTTTTACTCTGGTTTCTCAGTTTGTTTCCTAGTGCCGGTTTGAAGTTCCTGCACTTTTCAGTGTAAAACCGACTTGGAGCTAGTACCTCCCCATATATATATGTGGATTAGAGTTTGCAACTGAAAAGAAACTTTGTGTTCCCAACAAGTTAGGTGAAGGACGGCTACCACACACACATGTCTCTCAGAACTGAGCATGTGGAGAGACGTTCGTTCATCTAGCACCAAGGGAACGGGTTGCAGGGGAAATTTTTACTCTGGTTTCTCAGTCTGTTTCCTTGTGCCGGTTTGAAGTTCCTGCAGTTTTCACTGTAAAACCGAGTTGGAGCTAGTACCACCCCATATATATGTATGGAGTGGAGTTTGCAACTGAAAAGAAACTTTGTGTTCCCAACAAGCTAGGTAAAGGACGGCTACCACTCACATATATCTCTCAGAACCTAGCATGTGGAGAGACGTTCGTTCATCTAGCACCAAGGGAACGGGTTGCAGGAGAAACTTTTACTCTGGTTTCTCAGTCTGTTTCCTAGTGCCGGTTTGAAGTTCCTGCAGTCTTCACTGTAAAAGCGAGTTGGAGCTAGTACCTCCCCATATATATGTATGCAGTGGAGTTTGCAAATGAAAAGAAACTTTGTGTTCCCCACAAGCTAGGTGAAGGATGGCTTTCAAACTCACTTATCTCTCAGAACTGAGCATGTGGAGAGACGTTCGTTCATCTAGCACCAAGGGAACGGTTTGTAGGGGAAAGTTTTACTCTGGTTTCTCAGTCTGTTTCCTAGTGCCGGTTTGAAGTTCCTGCAGATTTCACTGTAAAACCGAGTTGGAGCTAGTACCTCCCAATATATATGTATGGATTGGAGTTTGCAACTGAAAAGAAACTTTGTGTTAGCAAGAAGCTAGATGAAGGACGGCTTCCACACACACTTATTTCTTAGAAACTAACATGTGGAGAGACGTTCGTTCATCAAGCACCAAGGGAACGGGTTGCAGGAGAAACTTTTACTCTGGTTTTTCATTCTGTTTCAAGTGCTTGTTTGAAGTTCCTGCAGTTTTCACTGTAAAACCGAGTTGGAGATAGTACCTCCCCATTATAGTATGGAGTGGAGTTTGCAACTGAAAAGAAACTTTGTGTTCCCTACAAGCTAGGTTAAGGACGGCTTTCACACACAGTTATCTCTCAGATCTGAGCATGTGGAGAGACGTTCGTTCATCTAGCACCAATGGAACGGGTTGCAGGAGAAACTTTAACTCTGGTTTCTCAATCTGTTTCCTAGTGCCGGTTTGAAGTTCCTGCAGTTTTCACTGTAAAACCGAGTTGGAGCTAGTACCTCCCCATATATATGTATGGAGTGGAGTTGGCAACTGAAAAGAAACTTTGTGTTCCCAACAAGCTTGGTGAAGAACGGCTTTCACACACACTTATCTATCAGAACTGAGCATGTGGAGAGACGTTCGTTCATCTAGCACCAAGGGAACGGGTTGTAGGAGAACCTTTTACTCTGATTTCTCAGTCTGTTTCCTAGTGCCGGTTTGAAGTTCCTGCAGTTTTCACTGTAAAACCGAGTTGGAGCTAGTACCTCCCCATATATATGTATGGAGTGGAGTTTGCAACTGAAAAGAAACTTTGTGTTCCCCACAAGCTAAGTGAAGGACGGATTTCACACACACTTATCTGTCAGAACTGAGCATGTGGAGAGACAATCGTTCATCTAGCACCAAGGGAACGGGTTGTTGGAGTAACTTTACTCTGGATTCTCAGGCTTTTTCCTAGTGCCGGTTTGAAGTTCCTGCAGTTTTTACTGTAAAACCGAGTTGGAGCTAGTACCTTCCCATATTTATGTATGGAGTGGAGTTTGCAAATGAAAAGAAAATTTGTTTTCCCCAAAAGCTAGGTGAAGGACGGCTTTCACACACATATATCTCTCAGAACTGAGCATGTGGAGAGACGTTCGTTCATCTAGCACCAAGGGAACGGGTTGCAGGAGAAACTTTTACTCTGGATTCTCAGTCTGTTTCCTAGTGCCGTTTTGAAGTACCTGCAGTTTTCACTGTAAAACCGATTTGGAGCTAGTACCTGCCCATATATATGTATGCAGTGGAGTTGGCAATGTAAAGAAACTTAGTGTTCCCCACAAGCTAGGTGAAGGACGGCTTTCACACACACTTATCTATCAGAACTGAGGATGTGGAGAGACGTTTGTTCATCTAGCACCATGGGAACGGGTTGCAGGAGAAACTTTTACTCTGGATTCTCAGTCTGTTTCCTAGTGCCGTTTTGAAGTACCTGCAGTTTTCACAGTAAAACCGATTTGGAGCTAGTACCTGCCCATATATATGTATGGAGTGGAGTTGGCAATGAAAAGAAACTTTTTGTTCCCAACAAGCTAGGTGAAGAACGGCTTTCACACACACTAATCTATCAGAACTGAGCATGTGGAGAGACGTTCATTCATCTAGCATCAAGGGAACGGGTTGCAGGAGAAACTTTTCCTCTGCTTTCTCAGTGTGTTTCCTAGTGCCGGTTTGAAGTTCCTGCAGTTTTCACTGTAAAACCGAGTTGGAGCTTGTACCTCCCCATATATATGTATGGAGTGGAGTTTGCAACTGAAAAGAAACTTTGTTTTCCCAACAAGCTAGGTGAAGGACGGCTTTCACACACACTTATCTGTCAGAACTGAGCATGTGGAGAGACGATCGTTCATCTAGCACCAAGGGAAAGGGTTATAGGAGTAACTTTTACTCTGGATTCTCAGGCTTTTTCCTAGTGCCGGTTTGAAGTTCCTGCAGTTTTCACTGTAAAACCGAGTTGGAGCTAGTACCTCCCCATATATATGTATGGAGTGGAGTTTGCAACTGAAAAGAAACTATGTGTTCCCCACAAGCTAGGTGAAGGACGGCTTTCCCACACACTTATCTCTCAGAACTGAGCATGTGGAGAGACGTTCGTTCATCTAGCACCAAGGGAACGGGTTGCAGGAGAAACTTTTACTCTGGATTCTCAGTCTGTTTACTAGTGCCATTTTGAAGTACCTGCAGTTTTCACTGTAAAACCGATTTGGAGCTAGTACCTGCCCATATATATGTATGGAGTGGAGTTGGCAACTTAAAAGAAACTTTGTGTTCCCAACAAGCTAGGTGAAGTACGGCTTTCACACACACTTATCTCTCAGAACTGAGCATGTGGAGAGACTTTCGTTCATCTAGCACCAAAGGGAACGGGTTACAGGAGAATCTTTTACTCTGGTTTCTCAGTCTGTTTCCTAGTGCCGGTTTGAAGTTCCTGCAGTTTTCACTGTAAAACCGAGTTGGAGCTAGTACCTCCCCATATATATGTAAGGAGTGGAGTTTGCAACTGAAAAGAAACTTTGTGTTCCCAACAAGATAGGTGAATGACGGCTTTCAAACACACTTATTTCTCAGAACTGAGCATGTGGAGAGACGTTCGTTCATCTAGCACCAAGGGAACGGGTTGCAGGAGAAACTTTTACTCTGGTTTCGCAGTCTGTTTCCTAGTGCCGGTTTGAAGTTCCTGCAGTTTTCACTGTAAAACCGAATTGGAGCTTGTACCTGCCCATATATATGTATGGAGGGGAGTTGGCAACTGAAATGAAACTTTGTGTTCCCAACAAGCTAGGAGAAGAACGGCTTTCACACACACTTATCTATCAGAACTGAGCTTGTGGAGAGACGTTCGTTCATCTAGCACCAAGGGAACGGGTTGCAGGAGAATATTTTACTCTGGATTCTCAGTCTGTTTCCTAGTGCCGTTTTGAAGTACCTGCAGTTTTCACTATAAAACAGATTTGGAGCTAGTACCTTCCCATATATATGTATGGAGTGGAGTTTGCAACTGAAAAGAACTTTGTGTTCCCAACAAGCTAGGTGAAGGACGGCTTTCACACACACTTATCTGTCAGAACTGAGCATGTGGAGAGACGATCGTTCATCTAGCACCAAGGGAACGGGTTGTAGGAGTAACTTTTACTCTGGAATCTCAGGCTTTTTCCTAGTGCCGGTTTGAAGTTCCTGCAGTTTTCACTGTAAAACCGAGTTGGAGCTAGTACCTTCCCATATTTATGTATGGATTGGAGTTTGCAAATGAAAAGAAACTTTGTTTTCCCCAAAAGCTAGGTGAAGGACGGCTTTCACACACATTTATCTCTCAGAACTGAGCATGTGGAGAGACGTTCGTTCATCTAGCACCAAGGGAACGGGTTGCAGGAGAAACTTTTACTCTGGATTCTAAGTCTGTTTCCTAGTGCCGTTTTGAAGTACCTGCAGTTTTCACTGTAAAACCGATTTGGAGCTAGTACCTGCCGATATATGTGTATGGAGTGGAGTTGGCAACTGAAAAGAAACTTTGTGTTCCCAACAAGCTAGGTGAAGGACGGCTTTCACACACACTTATCTCTCAGAACGGAGCATGTGGAGAGACTATCGTTCATCTAGCACCAAGGGAACGGGTTGTAGTAGAAACTTTTTCTCTGGTTTCTCAGTCTGTTTCCTAGTGCCGGTTTGAAGTTCCTGCAGTTTTCAGTGTAAAACCGAGTTGGAGCTAGCACCTCCCCATATATATGTATGGAGTGGAGTTTGCAACTGAAAAGAAACTTTGTGTTCCCAAAAAGCTAGGTGAAGGACGGCTTTCACACACACTTATCTGTCAGAACTGAGCATGTGGAGAGACGATCGTTCATCTAGCACCAAGGGAACGGGTTGTAGGAGTAACTTTTACTCTGGATTCTCAGTCTTTTTCCTAGTGCCGGTTTGAAGTTCCTGCAGTTTTCACTGTAAAACCGAGTTGGAGCTAGTACCTTCCCATATTTATGTATGGAGTGGAGTTTGCAAATGAAAAGAAACTTTGTGTTCCCAACAAGATATGTGAAGGACGGCTTTCACACACACTTATCTGTCAGAACTGAGCATGTGGAGAGACGATCGTTCATCTAGCACCAAGGGAACGGGTTGTAGGAGTAACTTTTACTCTGGATTCTCTGTCTTTTTCCTAGTGCCGGTTTGAAGTTCCTGCAGTTTTCACTGTAAAACCAAGTTGGAGCTAGTACCTTCCCATATTTATGTATGGAGTGGAGTTTGCAAATGAAAAGAAACTTTGTGTTCCCAACAAGATAGGTGAAGGACGGCTTTCACACACACTTATCTCTCAGAACTTAGCATGTGGAGAGACTTTCATTCTTCTAGCACCAAGGGAACTGGTTGCAGGAGAAACTTTTACTCTGGATTCTCAGTCTGTTTCCTAGTGCCGGTTTGTAGTTCCTGCAGTTTTCACTGTAAAACCGAGTTGGAGCTAGTACCTGCCCATATATATGTATGGAGTGGGGTTGGCAATGAAAAGAAACTTTGTGTTCCCAACAAGCTAGGTGAAGTACGGCTTTCACACACAATAATCTATCAGAACTGAGCATGTGGAGAGACGTTCGTTCATCTAGCACCAAGGGAACGGGTTGCAGGAGAATCTTTTACTCTGCTTTCTCAGTGTGTTTCCTAGTGCCGGTTTGAAGTTCCTGCAGTTTTCACTGTAAAACCGAGTTGGAGCTTGTACCTCCCCTTATATATGTATGGAGTGGAGTTTGCAACTGAAAAGAAACTTTGTGTTCCCAACAAGCTAGGTGAAGGACGGCTTTCACACACACTTATCTGTCAGAACTGAGCATGTGGAGAGACGATCGTTCATCTAGCACCAAGGGAACGGTTTGTAGGAGTAACTTTTACTCTGGATTCTCAGGCTTTTTCCTAGTGCCGGTTTGAAGTTCCTGCAGTTTTCACTGTAAAACCGAGTTGGAGCTAGTACCTCCCCATATATATGTATGGAGTGGAGTTTGCAACTGAAAAGAAACTATGTGTTCCCCACAAGCTAGGTGAAGGACGGCTTTCACACACACTTATCTCTCAGAACTGAGCATGTGGAGAGACGTACGTTCATCTAGCACCAAGGGAACGGGTTGCAGGAGAAACTTTTACTCTGGATTCTCAGTCTGTTTACTAGTGCCATTTTGAAGTACCTGCAGTTTTCACTGTAAAACCGATTTGGAGCTAGTACCTGCCCATATATATGTATGGAGTGGGGTTGGCAACTGAAAAGAAACTTTGTGTTCCCAACAAGCTAGGTGAAGGACGGCTTTCACACACACTTATCTATCAGAACTGATCATGTGGAGAGACTTTCGTTCATCTAGCACCAAGGGAACGGGTTGCAGGAGAATCTTTTACACTGGTTTCTCAGTCTGTTTCCTAGTGCCGTTTTGAAGTTCCTGCAGTTTTCACTGTAAAACCGAGTTGGAGCTAATACCTCCCCATATATATGTATGGAGTGGAGTTTGCAACTGAAAAGAAACTTTGTGTTCCCCACAAGCTAGGTGAAGGACGGCTTTCACACACACTTATCTGTCAGAAATGAGCATGTGGAGAGACGATCGTTCATCTAGCACCAAGGGAACGGGTTGTAGGAATAACTTTTACTCTGGATTCTCAGGCTTTTTCCTAGTGCCGGTTTGAAGTTCCTGCAGTTTTCACTGTAAAACCGAGCTGGAGCTAGTACCTCCCCATATATATGTATGGAGTGGAGTTTGCAACTGAAAAGAAACTTTGTGTTCCCAACAAGCTAGGTGAAGGACGGCTTTCAAACACACTTATTTCTCAGAACTGAGCATGTGGAGAGACGTTCGTTCATCTAGCACCAAGGGAACGGGTTGCGGGAGAAACTTTTACTCTGGTTTCGCAGTCTGTTTCCTAGTGCCGGATTGAAGTTCCTGCAGTTTTCACTGTAAAAAAGAGTTGGAGATAGTACCTCCCCATATATATGTATGGAGTGGAGTTTGCAACTGAAAAGAAACTTTGTGTTCCCAACAAGTTAGGTGAAGGACGGCTACCACACACACATGTCTCTCAGAACTGAGCATGTGGAGAGACGTTCGTTCATCTAGCACCAAGGGAACGGGTTGCAGGGGAAATTTTTACTCTGGTTTCTCAGTCTGTTTCCTTGTGCCGGTTTGAAGTTCCTGCAGTTTTCACTGTAAAACCGAGTTGGAGCTAGTACCACCCCATATATATGTATGGAGTGGAGTTTGCAACTGAAAAGAAACTTTGTGTTCCCAACAAGCTAGGTAAAGGACGGCTACCACTCACATATATCTCTCAGAACCTAGCATGTGGAGAGACGTTCGTTCATCTAGCACCAAGGGAACGGGTTGCAGGAGTAACTTTTACTCTGGTTTCTCAGTCTGTTTCCTAGTGCCGGTTTGAAGTTCCTGCAGTCTTCACTGTAAAAGCGAGTTGGAGCTAGTACTTCCCCATATATATGTATGCAGTGGAGTTTGCAAATGAAAAGAAACTTTGTGTTCCCCACAAGCTAGGTGAAGGATGGCTTTCAAACTCACTTATCTCTCAGAACTGAGCATGTGGAGAGACGTTCGTTCATCTAGCACCAAGGGAACGGTTTGTAGGGGAAAATTTTACTCTGGTTTCTCAGTCTGTTTCCTAGTGCCGGTTTGAAGTTCCTGCAGATTTCACTGTAAAACCGAGTTGGAGCTAGTACCTCCCAATATATATGTATGGAGTGGAGTTTGCAACTGAAAAGAAACTTTGTGTTCCCAAGAAGCTAGATGAAGGACGGCTTCCACACACACTTATTTCTTAGAAACTAACATGTGGAGAGACGTTCGTTCATCAAGCACCAAGGGAACGGGTTGCAGGAGAAACTTTTACTCTGGTTTTTCATTCTGTTTCAAGTGCTTGTTTGAAGTTCCTGCAGTTTTCACTGTAAAACCGAGTTGGAGATAGTACCTCCCCATATATATGTATGGAGTGGAGTTTGCAACTGAAAAGAAACTTTGTGTTCCCAACATGCTAGGTGAAGCACGGCTTTCACACACACTTATCTCTCAGAACTGAGCATGTGGAGAGACGTTCGTTCATCTAGCACCAAGGGAACGGGTTGCAGGAGAAATCTTTTACTCTGGTTTCTCAGTCTGTTTCCTAGTGCCGTTTTGAAGTTCCTGCAGTTTTCACTGTAAAACCGAGTTGGAGCTAGTACCTCCCCATATATATGTATGGAGTGGAGTTGGCAACTGAAAAGAAACTTTGTGTTCCCAACAAGCTTGGTGAAGAACGGCTTTCACACACACTTATCTATCAGAACTGAGCATGTGGAGAGACGTTCGTTCATCTAGCACCAAGGGAACGGGTTGTAGGAGAACCTTTTACTCTGATTTCTCAGTCTGTTTCCTAGTGCCGGTTTGAAGTTCCTGCAGTTTTCACTGTAAAACCGAGTTGGAGCTAGTACCTCCCCATATATATGTATGGAGTGGACTTTGCAACTGAAAAGAAACTTTGTGTTCCCCACAAGCTAAGTGAAGGACGGATTTCACACACACTTATCTGTCAGAACTGAGCATGTGGAGAGACAATCGTTCATCTAGCACCAAGGGAACGGGTTGTTGGAGTAACTTTACTCTGGATTCTCAGGCTTTTTCCTAGTGCCGGTTTGAAGTTCCTGCAGTTTTTACTGTAAAACCGAGTTGGAGCTAGTACCTTCCCATATTTATGTATGGAGTGGAGTTTGCAAATGAAAAGAAAATTTGTTTTCCCCAAAAGCTAGGTGAAGGACGGCTTTCACACACATATATCTCTCAGAACTGAGCATGTGGAGAGACGTTCGTTCATCTAGCACCAAGGGAACGGGTTGCAGGAGAAACTTTTACTCTGGATTCTCAGTCTGTTTCCTAGTGCCGTTTTGAAGTACCTGCAGTTTTCACTGTAAAACCGATTTGGAGCTAGTACCTGCCCATATATATGTATGCAGTGGAGTTGGCAATGAAAAGAAACTTAGTGTTCCCCACAAGCTAGGTGAAGGACGGCTTTCACACACACTTATCTATCAGAACTGAGGATGTGGAGAGACGTTCGTTCATCTAGCACCAAGGGAACGGGTTGCAGGAGAAACTTTTACTCTGGATTCTCAGTCTGTTTCCTAGTGCCGTTTTGAATTACCTGCAGTTTTCACTGTAAAACCGATTTGGAGCTAGTACCTGCCCATATATATGTATGGAGTGGAGTTGGCAATGAAAAGAAACTTTGTGTTCCCAACAAGCTAGGTGAAGAACGGCTTTCACACATACTAATCTATCAGAACTGAGCATGTGGAGAGACGTTCGTTCATCTAGCACCAAGGGAACGGGTTGCAGGAGAATCTTTTACTCTGCTTTCTCAGTGTGTTTCCTAGTGCCGGTTTGAATGTTCCTGCAGTTTTCACTGTAAAACCGAGTTGGAGCTTGTACCTCCCCATATATATGTATGGAGTGGATTTTGCAACTGAAAAGAAACTTTGTGTTCCCAACAAGCTAGGTGAAGGACGGCTTTCACACACACTTATCTGTCAGAACTGAGCATGTGGAGAGACGATCGTTCATCTAGCACCAAGGGAACAGTTTGTTGGAGTAACTTTTACTCTGGATTCTCAGGCTTTTTCCTAGTGCCGGTTTGAAGTTCCTGCAGTTTTCACTGTAAAACCGAGTTGGAGCTAGTACCTTCCCATATTTTTTTATGGATTGGAGTTTGCAAATGAAAAGAAACTTTGTTTTCCCCAAAAGCTAGGTGAAGGACGGCTTTCACACACATTTATCTCTCAGAACTGAGCATGTGGAGAGACGTTCGTTCATCTAGCACCAAGGGAACGGGTTGCAGGAGAAACTTTTACTCTGGATTCTCAGTCTGTTTCCTAGTGCCGTTTTGAAGTACCTGCAGTTTTCACTGTAAAACCGATTTGGAGCTAATACCTGCCCATATATATGTATGCAGTGGAGTTTGCAACTGAAAAGAAACTTTGTGTTCCCCACAAGCTAGGTGAACGACGGCTTTCACACACAATTATCTCTCAGAACTGAGCATGTGGAGAGACGTTTGTTCATCTAGCACCATGGGAACGGGTTGCAGGAGAAACTTTTACTCTGGATTCTCAGTCTGTTTCCTAGTGCCGTTTTGAAGTACCTGCAGTTTTCACAGTAAAACCGATTTGGAGCTAGTACCTGCCCATATATATGTATGGAGTGGAGTTGGCAATGAAAAGAAACTTTTTGTTCCCAACAAGCTAGGTGAAGAACGGCTTTCACACACCCTAATCTATCAGAACTGAGCATGTGGAGAGACGTTCATTCATCTAGCATCAAGGGAACGGGTTGCAGGAGAAACTTTTCCTCTGCTTTCTCAGTGTGTTTCCTAGTGCCGGTTTGAAGTTCCTGCAGTTTTCACTGTAAAACCGAGTTGGAGCTTGTACCTCCCCATATATATGTATGGAGTGGAGTTTGCAACTGAAAAGAAACTTTGTTTTCCCAACAAGCTAGGTGAAGGACGGCTTTCACACACACTTATCTGTCAGAACTGAGCATGTGGAGAGACGATCGTTCATCTAGCACCAAGGGAAAGGGTTATAGGAGTAACTTTTACTCTGGATTCTCAGGCTTTTTCCTAGTGCCGGTTTGAAGTTCCTGCAGTTTTCACTGTAAAACCGAGTTGGAGCTAGTACCTCCCCATATATATGTATGGAGTGGAGTTTGCAACTGAAAAGAAACTATGTGTTCCCCACAAGCTAGGTGAAGGACGGCTTTCCCACACACTTATCTCTCAGAACTGAGCATGTGGAGAGACGTTCGTTCATCTAGCACCAAGGGAACGGGTTGCAGGAGAAACTTTTACTCTGGATTCTCAGTCTGTTTACTAGTGCCATTTTGAAGTACCTGCAGTTTTCACTGTAAAACCGATTTGGAGCTAGTACCTGCCCATATATATGTATGGAGTGGAGTTGGCAACTTAAAAGAAACTTTGTGTTCCCAACAAGCTAGGTGAAGTACGGCTTTCACACACACTTATCTCTCAGAACTGAGCATGTGGAGAGACTTTCGTTCATCTAGCACCAAAGGAACGGGTTACAGGAGAATCTTTTACTCTGGTTTCTCAGTCTGTCTCCTAGTGCCGGTTTGAAGTTCCTGCAGTTTTCACTGTAAAACCGAGTTGGAGCTAGTACCTCCCCATATATATGTAAGGAGTGGAGTTTGCAACTGAAAAGAAACTTTGTGTTCCCAACAAGATAGGTGAATGACGGCTTTCAAACACACTTATTTCTCAGAACTGAGCATGTGGAGAGACGTTCGTTCATCTAGCACCAAGGGAACGGGTTGCAGGAGAAACTTTTACTCTGGTTTCGCAGTCTGTTTCCTAGTGCCGGATAGATGTTCCTGCAGTTTTCACTGTAAAAAAGAGTTGGAGATAGTACCTCCCCATATACATGTATGGAGTGGAGTTGGCAACTGAAAAGAAACTTTGTGTTCCCCACAAGCTAGGTGAAGGACGGCTTTCACACACACTTACCTCTCAGAAGTGAGCATGTGGAGAGACGTTCGTTCATCTATCAAAAAGGAAACGGGTTGCAGGAGAAACTTTTACTCTGGATTCTCAGTCTGTTTCCTAGTGCCGGTTTGAAGTTCCTGCAGTTTTCACTGTAAAACCGAATTGGAGCTTGTACCTGCCCATATATATGTATGGAGGGGAGTTGGCAACTGAAATGAAACTTTGTGTTCCCAACAAGCTAGGAGAAGAACGGCTTTCACACACACTTATCTATCAGAACTGAGCTTGTGGAGAGACGTTCGTTCATCTAGCACCAAGGGAACGGGTTGCAGGAGAATACTTTTACTCTGGATTCTCAGTCTGTTTCCTAGTGCCGGTTTGAAGTACCTGCAGTTTTCACTATAAAACAGATTTGGAGCTAGTACCTTCCCATATATATGTATGGAGTGGAGTTTGCAACTGAAAAGAACTTTGTGTTCCCAACAAGCTAGGTGAAGGACGGCTTTCACACACACTTATCTGTCAGAACTGAGCATGTGGAGAGACGATCGTTCATCTAGCACCAAGGGAACGGGTTGTAGGAGTAACTTTTACTCTGGATTCTCAGGCTTTTTCCTAGTGCCGGTTTGAAGTTCCTGCAGTTTTCACTGTAAAACCGAGTTGGAGCTAGTACCTTCCCATATTTATGTATGGATTGGAGTTTGCAAATGAAAAGAAACTTTGTTTTTCCCAAAAGCTAGGTGAAGGACGGCTTTCACACACATTTATCTCTCAGAACTGAGCATGTGGAGAGACGTTCGTTCATCTAGCACCAAGGGAACGGGTTGCAGGAGAAACTTTTACTCTGGATTCTAAGTCTGTTTCCTAGTGCCGTTTTGAAGTACCTGCAGTTTTCACTGTAAAACCGATTTGGAGCTAGTACCTGCCCATATATATGTATGGAGTGGAGTTGGCAACTGAAAAGAAACTTTGTGTTCCCAACAAGCTAGGTGAAGGACGGCTTTCACACACACTTATCTCTCAGAACTGAGCATGTGGAGAGACTATCGTTCATCTAGCACCAAGGGAACGGGTTGTAGGAGAAACTTTTACTCTAGTTTCTCAGTCTGTTTCCTAGTGCCGGTTTGAAGTTCCTGCAGTTTTCACTGTAAAACCGAGTTGGAGCTAGTACCTCCCCATATATATGTATGGAGTGGAGTTTGCAACTGAAAAGAAACTTTGTGTTCCCAAAAAGCTAGGTGAAGGACGGCTTTCACACACACTTATCTGTCAGAACTGAGCATGTGGAGAGACGATCGTTCATCTAGCACCAAGGGAACGGGTTGTAGGAGTAACTTTTACTCTGGATTCTCAGTCTGTTTCCTAGTGCCGGTTTGAAGTTCCTGCAGTTTTCACTGTAAAACCGAGTTGGAGCTAGTACCTTCCCATATTTATGTATGGAGTGGAGTTTGCAAATGAAAAGAAACTTTGTGTTCCCAACAAGATATGTGAAGGACGGCTTTCACACACACTTATCTGTCAGAACTGAGCATGTGGAGAGACGATCGTTCATCTAGCACCAAGGGAACGGGTTGTAGGAGTAACTTTTACTCTGGATTCTCTGTCTTTTTCCTAGTGCCGGTTTGAAGTTCCTGCAGTTTTCACTGTAAAACCAAGTTGGAGCTAGTACCTTCCCATATTATGTATGGAGTGGAGTTTGCAAATGAAAAGAAACTTTGTGTTCCCAACAAGATAGGTGAAGGACGGCTTTCACACACACTTATCTCTCAGAACTGAGCATGTGGAGAGACTTTCATTCTTCTAGCACCAAGGGAACTGGTTGCAGGAGAAACTTTTACTCTGGATTCTCAGTCTGTTTCCTAGTGCCGGTTTGTAGTTCCTGCAGTTTTCACTGTAAAACCGAGTTGGAGCTAGTACCTGCCCATATATATGTATGGAGTGGGGTTGGCAATGAAAAGAAACTTTGTGTTCCCAACAAGCTAGGTGAAGTACGGCTTTCACACACAATAATCTATCAGAACTGAGCATGTGGAGAGACGTTCGTTCATCTAGCACCAAGGGAACGGGTTGCAGGAGAATCTTTTACTCTGCTTTCTCAGTGTGTTTCCTAGTGCCGGTTTGAAGTTCCTGCAGTTTTCACTGTAAAACCGAGTTGGAGCTTGTACCTCCCCTTATATATGTATGGAGTGGAGTTTGCAACTGAAAAGAAACTTTGTGTTCCCAACAAGCTAGGTGAAGGACGGCTTTCACACACACTTATCTGTCAGAACTGAGCATGTGGAGAGACGATCGTTCATCTAGCACCAAGGGAACGGTTTGTAGGAGTAACTTTTACTCTGGATTCTCAGGCTTTTTCCTAGTGCCGGTTTGAAGTTCCTGCAGTTTTCACTGTAAAACCGAGTTGGAGCTAGTACCTCCCCATATATATGTATGGAGTGGAGTTTGCAACTGAAAAGAAACTATGTGTTCCCACAAGCTAGGTGAAGGACGGCTTTCACACACACTTATCTCTCAGAACTGAGCATGTGGAGAGACGTTCGTTCATCTAGCACCAAGGGAACGGGTTGCAGGAGAAACTTTTACTCTGGATTCTCAGTCTGTTTACTAGTGCCGATTTTGAAGTTCCTGCAGTTTTCACTGTAAAACCGAGTTGGAGCTAGTACCTGCCCCATATATATGTATGGAGTGGAGTTGGCAACTGAAAGAAACTTTGTGTTCCCAACAAGCTAGGTGAAGGACGGCTTTCACACACACTTATCTCTCAGAACTGAGCATGTGGAGAGACTTTCGTTCATCTAGCACCAAGGGAACGGGTTGCAGGAGAATCTTTTACTCTGGTTCTCAGTCTGTTTCCTAGTGCCGGTTTGAAGTTCCTGCAGTTTTCACTGTAAACCGAGTTGGAGCTAATACCTCCCCATATATATGTATGGAGTGGAGTTTGCAACTCAAAAGAAACTTTGTGTTCCCAACAAGCTAGGTGAAGGACGGCTTTCACACACACTTATCTGTCAGAAATGAGCATGTGGAGAGACGATCGTTCATCTAGCACCAAGGGAACGGGTTGTAGGAATAACTTTTACTCTGGATTCTCAGGCTTTTTCCTAGTGCCGGTTTGAAGTTCCTGCAGTTTTCACTGTAAAACCGAGCTGGAGCTAGTACCTCCCCATATATATGTATGGAGTGGAGTTTGCAACTGAAAAGAAACTTTGTGTTCCCAACAAGCTAGGTGAAGGACGGCTTTCACACACACTTATTTCTCAGAACTGAGCATGTGGAGAGACGTTCGTTCATCTAGCACCAAGGGAACGGGTTGCAGGGAGAAACTTTTACTCTGGTTTCGCAGTCTGTTTCCTAGTGCCGGATTGAAGTTCCTGCAGTTTTCACTGTAAAAACGAGTTGGAGATAGTACCTCCCCATATATATGTATGGAGTGGAGTTTGCAACTGAAAAGAAACTTTGTGTTCCCAACAAGCTAGGTGAAGGACGGCTTTCACACACACTTATCTCTCAGAACTGAGCATGTGGAGAGACGTTCGTTCATCTAGCACCAAGGGAACGGGTTGCAGGAGAAACTTTTACTCTGGTTTCTCAGTCTGTTTCCTAGTGCCGGTTTGAAGTTCCTGCAGTTTTCACTGTAAAACCGAGTTGGAGCTAGTACCTCCCCATATATATGTATGGAGTGGAGTTTGCAACTGAAAAGAAACTTTGTGTTCCCAACAAGCTAGGTGAAGGACGGCTTTCACACACACTTATCTCTCAGAACTGAGCATGTGGAGAGACGTTCGTTCATCTAGCACCAAGGGAACGGGTTGCAGGAGAAACTTTTACTCTGGTTTCTCAGTCTGTTTCCTAGTGCCGGTTTGAAGTTCCTGCAGTTTTCACTGTAAAACCGAGTTGGAGTTAGTACCTCCCCATATATATGTATGGAGTGGAGTTTGCAACTGAAAAGAAACTTTGTGTTCCCAACAAGCTAGGTGAAGGACGGCTTTCACACACACTTATCTCTCAGAACTGAGCATGTGGAGAGACGTTCGTTCATCTAGCACCAAGGGAACGGGTTGCAGGAGAAACTTTTACTCTGGTTTCTCAGTCTGTTTCCTAGTGCCGGTTTGAAGTTCCTGCAGTTTTCACTGTAAAACCGAGTTGGAGCTAGTACCTCCCCATATATATGTATGGAGTGGAGTTTGCAACTGAAAAGAAACTTTGTGTTCCCAACAAGCTAGGTGAAGGACGGCTTTCACACACACTTATCTCTCAGAACTGAGCATGTGGAGAGACGTTCGTTCATCTAGCACCAAGGAACGGGTTGCAGGGGAAACTTTTACTCTGGTTTCTCAGTCTGTTTCCTAGTGCCGGTTTGAAGTTCCTGCAGTTTTCACTGTAAAACCGAGTTGGAGCTAGTACCTCCCCATATATATGTATGGAGTGGAGTTTGCAACTGAAAAGAAACTTTGTGTTCCCAACAAGCTAGGTGAAGGACGGCTTTCACACACACTTATCTCTCAGAATCTGAGCATGTGGAGAGACGTTCGTTCATCTAGCACAAAGGGAACGGGTTGCAGGAGAACTTTTACTCTGGTTTCTCAGTCTGTTTCCTAGTGCCGGTTTGAAGTTCCTGCAGTTTCACTGTAAAACCGAGTTGGAGCTAGTACCTCCCCATATATATGTATGGAAGTGGAGTTTGCAACTGAAAAGAAACTTTGTGTTCCCACAAGATAGGTGAAGGACGGCTTTCACACCAACTTATCTCTCAGAACTGAGCATGTGGAGAGACGTTCGTTCATCTAGCACCAAAGGGAACGGGTTGCAGGTAGAAACTTTTACTCTGGTTCTCAGTCTGTTTCCTAGTGCCGGTTTGAAGTTCCTGCAGTTTTCACTGTAAAACCGAGTTGGAGCTAGTACCTCCCCATATATATGTATGGAGTGGAGTTTGCAACTGAAAAAAACTTTGTATTCCCAAAAAGCTAGGTGAAGGACGGCTTCCACACACCACTTATCTTTAAGAACTGAGACATGTGGAGAGACATGTTCGTTCATCTAGCACCAAGGGAAAGGATTGCAGGATACAATTCTACTGGATTCTCAGTCTGTTTCCTAGTGCCAGGTTTGAAGTTCCTAGGCAGATTTCACTGTAAAAACGAGTTGGAGCTAGTACCTCCCCAATATATATGTATGGAGTGGAGTTTGCAACTGAAAAGAAACTTTGTATTCCCAACAAGCTAGGTGAAGGAGGCTTTCACACACACTTATCTCTCAGAAATGAGATGTGGAGAGACGTTCGTTCATCTAGCACCTAGGGAACGGTTTGCAGGAGAAACTTTTACTCTGGAATCTCAGTCTATTTCTAGTGCCGGTTT